>NW_017671935.1:0-85471 GCF_001879085.1 Nicotiana attenuata | reverse complement strand
GAAAAAAAAAAAAAGAAAAATCTAGTAAAGTAACTACTAGAACCAAATAGGCTTTCTACATATGCATCGTCTAAAACAACGATTTTTATCAGCTGTAGCAAAGAAAGAAACTTCATAGAAGTCAAAATAGGAAAAAAAAAAAATGCCTAGCAACTTTTTTCTATGGATATAAGGCTTTAATTGATAGAGATAGAGGAAGCACCGTAAAGATCAATTAGCGAGGTTTTGGGCCGATACAATAATAACTGCGTACTTATGTCATGATGGAAGAAATACTTATCTCATGATGTGAGATAAAAATTAGGAATTAACTTATGTAATAGAGTCGATCCACTAAAGTCTTGAGCAGCGGTGTAGGATCAGATCCCAAAGATAGTAAGTATTTTCTTTCTTATGAAAGAAAGTCTTTTTCAAAGATTCTATATAAATTTATCTATGAAACCGAGATAGTTACCTTTCATAAAATTCTAACACTAGTAGAAATGCCTATGCTTTATTCTTCTGAAGGTGGGAAAAAAGATAAAACTAAATAAACGGATTATTCATCCAAATTTCAGTTTGAAACTCATGTAATTAACCTATTTTTCTTTTGGTTAACCCTAAAACTGGGATAGATCCATGAGAAATCTCATTAGATTTTATTAGATATGGTATAGATCAAAATGGGACACCAAAAGAATTGACTGCTGAGCCGTATGAGGTAAGAAATTCTCAAGTACGGTTCTAAGGGAAGGAATTGAACTACCTATTCCGGCCGGGGAGAACAGGCCATTCAACAGGGAGATTCTGAAATTGCAGAGGCTTGGTTCGATCAAGCCGCTGAGTATTGGAAACAGGCTATAGCGCTTACTCCCGGTAATTATATTGAAGCGCATAATTGGTTGAAGATCACGAGACGTTTCGAATAAAAGAAGATCCCGTTTATTTATTATCCTTTATTTATATTTAGAATCTTAGTCTATTATTTTTGATTTTTTTATTTAGAATTTAGATTTGTGGGGATTTGCGATGGGGTATGCGTTCTGCGAAACGATTATGTGACCACATAATGGACTGCATAATTGGTCAAAAGATCAACTCAAATCTCCGCTTCACTCTGCGGCTGTTCTGCGGTCCGCATATCAATTATGCGGTAGTAGAATTGGCCGCACAAACGCCCTGAACTTTCGAAATTTTTTTTCTCAAATCCTGATAATAGGTGAATTTGACTATAATCACACCTTAAATAATCACCTTCTTGTGTAGTTTTAATGCTAAAAGTGATGACAAAATGCTCTTATTAGTGCTTTTCATGATTTGTAGGTGATATATGTATAAAGACGGCTAAGGAGCAGTTTTGGAGTCAAAAGTGATGAAAAAGAGGCCAACTGTGAAATTTCCTAAGTGACCCGTGCAAAAACAGGCCGAAGATTCAGAGAACTGGATCCACCGCGGTTTCACCGCGACCGCGGCAGAACCGCGGTGGGAAGCAGCTGCAGAAGTTCAGAGATTCCGCGAGGTGTTGGCCGCGGTTCTCGCGACGCGGCAGACCGCGGCAGTCGCACGAAACTTCTGGGACCAAAGTGTCAATTACGGGATTTTTAGACCTAAACCCTATTTAAAACATGAGACTTCGCCCAAGAGAGGCATGTATTGATTTTTTAGGTTTCTTAGCAAGGAAAACAATTGTGAGAAAGTACTCTAAACATCTTTCTTCTTTTCTTTTGATTTTATGATGAATTCAAGCTTAGTTTATGTTCCCATAGTCATGAGTAGCTAAATTCCTTGTCTAAGGTGTTGATGGAACCTATTGGGTGATGAACTTCTTGTTTATGTGAATACAAATTGCTAGTTTAATCTTTATTTGTTCAACTTCGTGTTCGTTGTAGTTAATTGACAGGATCCTCAATTAGCTGTGCCTATTTAGTGTGCATAACTTGGAAAAGAGTGCATATTTAGGGTATTGTTGAACAACACCACTCCTAGATTATTAGAGGAATCTATAATTGCGGGTTTAAAGGCGGGATTAGGGATAACGAAGCCTTGGGTATAATCTAAAGTGAATCGTGCTAAATAAAGTAAGCTAGTGTATCTCGCGAGAATGCAATAGTAAAGTACTGTGATTACTCGGGAGAGATTTACGGTAAGATTATCGTTCATGGTTGATAGAGATGTGTTGGTAAATTTGTATGAGCATAAACAGAAGGGATTCCATCAATAGGGGAAATCATTGCCTTAGCTTTTTCTCATAATTGTTTACAACCTTTATTCTTACTTAGTTACAGCCATTTAGTTATTTGCAAGCTAGTTGTTAAAGAACACTCAACTAAGATTTGAATATTTGGGAAGCTGGTTCTGAAGACTTAGTGGGTCTGAAGGTAGCAGTTGATAGGTTAACTCTCTGTGGATTCGATCCTGGGGCGTAATACTCGGGTTATATTTGCAACGTCCGCAGAGTCCTTTTTATAAGGCATAGTTGGGCGTGATCAAACACCCCTTAGGGTGCCGACTTCCCTGGACCCAACGTGAATGCATGATGCTTTTTGCACCGGGTTGCCTTTTTTTTTGGTAGAAGTTTAGTTGAATTATTTTGAAGGGTTACTAATTCAAAAAGTTATTCATGCAATTACCTTTCAAGTGACCTAATAGTATTATTTTTCAAACTGTCGGTGTATAAAAGTTAAATAATAAAATGCATGATAACCTGACTTTGAATCAATGATGAATTTGATGGCTTTTATTAAAAATGGTCAAGGATAAAACATTTTTGGACGGATTAATGTCAAGAACTCCTCTTAAGCGACCAGGAGAAGTTGAAGAAGTTTCATCTATGGTGGCTTATCTTTGTCTTCCTTCTGCTTCCTACATCACTGGACAGGTTATAGTTGTTGACGGAGGTTTCACGGTCAGTGGGTTCCAATTCTAATGGCCAGAATTTCAATTAGTTCTTGTTTGAAAAACTAATGGTGGCAGAGTTTCTACCTTAGTACCTTTGTAATAATGTTGTATTTGCTCATGTTCTGTGTTTAATTTCTCAAGTGTGTTAATTCCAGTTGAAAGCATTACGAATAAAAGTTGTGATCATGTCAATCTGTTAAATGTTTCCTCTGCTTTATTTTGTGTGGCAATGTTTATTACTCCTTCTGGTTCATTTTTATTATCATGTTTTTTTTACACATCTCTTAAGAAACTATTAATAAGAGGATTTTTTCTACTGTTATACCCTTATTTAATACTTTTAACTTTTATGTTTGCTATGCTATGTAGTCAATGTTCTTACTTTCAAAAACATTTAAAACTAAGGGCAAATTGGAAAAAAAGTACTGGTAATTAATTGATTTTTTAAAGCGACAACTATTTTAGACGAGATTGTTTAGTAACCACGACAACAAATACAGGACGGAGGGAGTAAGCAAAAAAAATAGAAATTATTATGTACTAGAACAATTGGAAACAATTATTGAAAGAAATGAGTCAACAAGGTTTTATTCACTGAACAATTCAATTGGGTTACATTGATGGGTTACAATACTTCGTTGCATAACATGTGAGAAGAAGAGAAAAAGGAAGCTAGAGAGAAGAGAAAAGAAGTGGGACGAAGAGAGAAGATGTTGGTTAGGAAGTTGTAACAGAATTACCAGATATTGCCCAAGTACTCAGCTCCTTTGATGTATGTATTGAGTTGTTCTCGTATAAGGCCTAATTGGTATTGGGCTGTCAATTATACTTGTTGGCCCAAGAATATTGCTACAACTCGAGCCCAACGAATTACCCAGGCGACTCCATAGTGGACTTGACCCATTATTTCTTTTAATCCCCAAACGAACACGTGTCTATGTCTCAACCTTCTTTTCACATGTGTTGAGACTAGCTGTTATTTCGTCTACTTTCCTAATTCATTCATCTGCTTCCCCAATTTCATACCTAGAGTACTCCGAACATGACATTTATATTAAAACTTAAATAACACGATCTAAATCCTAACCCGTTGTGATGGCGCCTATTGTGGTACTAGGCAAGCCGACATTTCCAAAATACTTCTAACATTTAACAGAAAATGAATTAAGAAATTTTAAATAACCGGAATTTTCATAAAAACGGGGTAAAACCCAAACACAAGTACGGAAAATAACTGCCAAATCAGAGTGTCACTGAACTCATGAGCATCTATACAACTAGTCTAGAAAGAAATGTCTGCGAGAGACTATATCAAAGTACAAATAAGAAGGATAATGAAGGAGAAACAAGGACTGCGGATGCCGGGCAGTTACCTCGTAAATCTCCGAAGATCAACCGCACACGATATCAACGCCCACCGTGTAAAGAAACACCTGGATCTGCACATGAAGTGCAGGGTGTAGCGTGAGTACAACCAACTCAGTAAGTAACAATAATAAATAAGGAACTGAAAGATAGTGACGAGCTACACAGTTATAGTTTATTTTTAGTAATCTCAAAAAGAAAGTAGGCATGCTTTCAAATCCGCCAATTTAAGTCAAATCAGTTTATACAGGCTAAGTTAAAGCTAAAACCGGATATAAGATCTTCTAGAAATTTCAAAACAATGACATATAGCGACTATGTGCAACAACAATGAAAGCAAACATAGCGTCTCATGGCAACAGTAACTCAGTCTTTCTCAATAGCTAATCACTCGGCTTTCAGCCCTCAACACTTACTCTCAATAGGTAACTGAGCTCAATGGGTGTGTACAGACTCCGGAGGGGCTCCTTTATCCCAAGAGCTATATCGATGAGGCGTGCAGCTCGATCCATAATGTATAAATAGCCATAAGGCTCGTTGTGGTATGCAACCCAATCCATACATATATATAGCCCTAAGGCTCGTTGCGGCGTGCAACCCGATCCATATACATACAGCCAGCAGGCTCGTTGCGGCGTGCAATTGGATCCATATACATATACATATAGCTCGCAGCTCGGCACTCAGGCCCTAACTCAGTCTCCAACCTCTCCAGCCTCTCGGGCTCTCAGAAATCATAAAAATCAGCCCAAACAGAGATAATATAATGTATCAACAAGAATCAAGAAGAGACTGAGGTATGTTACGCAAGTAAAACCGTGACTAAGTACAAGACAACAATTAGCAATTAATTCAACAAGTACACGACCCCTGCGGGTCCCAACAGTGTCATTACATAGCCTAGGCATGATTTCTAACATAATTTGCACTCAAATTTCTATAACACAGGGAGAGCATATAGCTAAAAACAAGTTATTCAACTTTACAGTTCCACAGAATGGACCAAGTTACAATTCCTATGATGCACGCCCACACTCCCTTCACCTAGCATGTGCATCACCTCCAAACCAATCACATAATTCATAATTCGGGGTCTCATACCCTTAGAACCAGATTTAAAACTGTTATTTAACTCAATCCAAGCAAAACTTTGCTCTAATATGCCTTTGCCTCACGAGTCGACCTCTAAATGTCCCGAATATAGCCACAAGCAGTACAATACAATCAACACGGGCTAAATGAATCTATTCTACAAGAAAAATACGAAATTATAAGTCAAAACCCGAAATTGGCTTAAACCCGGCCTCGGGTCCATGTCTTGAAATCCGACAAAAGAAACAAAACTCGAGAGCCCATTTACTCACGAGTCTAACTATACCATATTTACTCAAATCCGATAACAAAATCCCGTTCAAAATCTCAAAAATCTATCCAAGAACTCTTCCTCATTTTTCCCAATTTTCCACCCCAAATCACCAATTAGATGATGTAATTAAAGGCATAATCATGAAAATTGACCAAAATTAGATAGGAATCACTTACGCCAAACACCCACGCAAGAATCTCTCCAAAAATCGCCTTCTACCGAGCTCCCAATTCAATTTTATGATGTGAACTCGAAACCCTCGTTTTGAATCTTTTAAATATGCGCAGGTACACCTCCTTCGCGAACGCGACCTGACTCTCGCGTTCGCGTAGAACACTCTAACTGACCCCTCAAGTTAACCCTTCGCGAATGCGTCCTCTAAATTGCGAACGCGAAGCTTTGCTGAACTTACTCATCGCGAACGTGGTCCTTCTCTCGTGAACGCGTAGACCAATGGTACGGGGTCCCCAGCTGCCTCATTTCTTCTTCACGAACGCATCCCTCATCTCGCATTCGCGGTTCAGTCACAGTCCAAACCTTCACATCTGCGTCCCCTACTTCGCGAATGCGAAGAACAAAACTTCCTCAACTCGCAGATGCCTTTCGCGAATGCGAGAGCCTTTTCGCGAACACGTAAGAGGAAACCAGAAAATTATACTAACAGTCCTCAGCCAACATGCTAAGTCCAAAAATGATCCGTTAACCACCCAAAACTTACCCGAGGCCCCCGGGACCTCAACTAAACATACCAACAAGTCCCAAAAACATCATACGAACTTAGTCGAATCCTCAAATCACCTCAAACAACATCAAAAACACGAATTGCACTCGGATTCAAGCCTAATGAACTTAGAAATTTCCAAATTCTATTAACGACGCCGAAACCTATCAAATCACGTTCGATTGACCTCAAAATTTGCACACAAGTCATAAATGACACCACAAACCTACTCCAACTTCTGAAAATCCAATACGATCCAGATATGAAAAAGTCCACTCTCGGTCAAACTTTCTAAAATTCCAACATTCGCCATTTCAAGCCTAATTATACTACAGACCTCCAAATCACAATTCAGACACGCTCCTAAGTCCAAAATCACCTAACTGAGCTAATGGAACCATCCAAATTCAAATCCGAGATGCGTGAGTACAACCAACTCAGTAAGTAACATCAATAAATAAGGAATTGAAAGATAGTGACGATCTACACAGTCACAGTTCATTTTCAGTAATCTCAAGAAGAAAGTAGGCATGCTTTCAAATCCGGTAATTTCCGTCAAATCAGTTTATATAGGCTAAGTTCAAGTAAAAATCGGATATAAGATCTTCTAGAAATTTCAAAACAGTGACATATAGCAACTATGTGCAATAGCAATGAAAGCAAATATAGCCTCTCAGGGCAACAATCACCCAGTCTTTCTCAATAGCTGATCACTCGGCTCTCAACCCTCAACACTCACTCTCAATAGGTACCTGTGCTCACTGGGGGTGTACAGACTCCGGATGGGCTCCTTCAGCCCAAGCGCTATATCGGTGCGACGTGCAGCTTGATCCATAGTGTATAAATAGCCATAAGGCTCATTGCGGCATGCAACTCGATCCATACATATATATACAGCCCTAAGGCTCGTTGCGGTGTGCAACCCGATCCATATACATATAGCTCTCAGGCTCGTTGCGGCGTGCAATCCGATCCATATATATATACATATAGCTCACAGCTCGGCACTTAGGCCCTAACTGAGTCACCAACCTCTCCAGTCTCTTGGGCTCTCAGAAATCATAAAAATCAGCACAAACAGAGATAATATTATGTATCAATAAGAATCAAGAAGAGACTGAGATATGATATGCAAGTAAAATCGTGACTGAGTACAAGACAACAATTAGCAATTAGTTCAACAAGTACACGACCCTTACGGGTCCCAACAGTGCCATTACATAGCCTAGGCATGATTTCTAACATGATTTGCACTCAAATTTCTATAACACATGGAGAGCATATAGCTAACAACAAGTTATTCAACTTTACAGTTCCACGGAATGGACCAAGTCACAATTCCTATGATGCACGCCCACACGCCCGTCACCTAGCATGTGTGTCACCTCCAAACCAATCACATAATGCATAATTCGGGGTTTCATACCCTCAGAACCAGATTTAAAACTGTTACTTAACTCAATCCGAGCAAAACTCTACTCCAAAATGCCTTTGCCTCGCGAGTCGGCCTCCAAATGTCCCGAATATAGCCACAAGTAGTACAATACAATCAACACAGGCTAAATGAATCTATTCTACAACAAAAATACGAAATTATAAGTCAAAATCCGAAATTGGCTTAAACCCGGCCCCGGTCCATGTCTTGAAATCTGACAAAAGTAACAAAACCCGTAAGCCCATTCACTCACGAGTCTAACCATACCATATTTACTCAAATCTGATAACAAAATCCTGTTCAAAACCTCAAAAATCTAATCCAAGAACTCTTCCTCATTTTTCCCAATTTTCCATCCCAAATCACCAATTAGATGATGGAATTAAAGGCATAATCATGAAAATTGACCAAAATTAGATAGGAATCACTTACCCCAAAAACCCACGCAAGAATCTCTCCAAAAATCACCATCTACCGAGCTCCCAATTCAATTTTATGATGTGAACTCGAAACCCTCGTTTTGAATCTTTTAAATATGCCTAGGTACACCTCCTTCGCAAACACGACCTGACCCTCGCGTTCGCGTAGAACACTCTGACTGCCCCTCAAGTTAACCCTTCGCGAACTCGTCCTCTAAATTGCGAACGCGAAGCTTTACTGAACTTACTCATCGCGAACACGGTACCTCTCTCGCGAACGTGTAGACCAATGCTACGGGGTCCCCAGCTTCCTCATTTCTTCTTCACGAACGCGTCCCTCATCTCGCGTTCGCGATTCACTCACAGTACAATACAATTAATACGGGCTAAAGGAATCAATTCCAGAAGAAAAATACGAAATTATAAGTGAAAACCCGAAATTGGCTCAAACCCGACCCCCGGGCCCACGTCTCGAAATCTGAAAAAAGTCACAAAACACGAAATTCCATTCACTCATGAATCTAACTATACCATATTTACTCAAATCCGATAACAAAATCTCATTCAAAACCTCAAAATCTAATCCAAGAACTCTTCCACATTTGTCCCAATTTTCCACCCCAAATAACAAATTAGATGATGGAATTAAAGGCATAATCATGAAAATTGACCAAAATTAGATAGGAATCACTTACCCCAAACACCCATGCAAGAATCTCTCCAAAAATCTCCTTCTACCGAGCTCCTAATTCAATTTTATGATATGAACTCGAAACCCTCATTTTGAATCTTTTAAATCTGCCCAGGTACGCCTCCTTCGCGAACGCGACCCGACCCTTGCATTCGTGTAGAACACTCTGACTGACCCCTCAAGTTAACCCTTGTCGAATGTGTCCACTGACTTGCGAACGGGAAGCTTTGCTGAACTTACTCATTGCGAATGCGGTCCCTCTCTCGCGAACGTGTAGACCAATGGTACAGGGTCCCCAGCTGCCTCATTTCTTCTTCACGAATGTCCCTCATCTCGCGTTCGCGATTCACTCACAGTCCAAACCTTCGCGTCCGTGTCCCATACTTCACGAACGTGAAGTAAAAAACTTCCTTAGCCCGCATATGCCCTCCGCGAACGCGTAAGAGGAAACTAGAAAATTACACCAGCAGTCTTCAGCAAACATGCTAAGTCCAAAAATGATCCGTTAACCTTCCGAAACTCACCCGAGGCCCCCGGGACCTCAACCAAACATACCATCAAGTGACAAAATATCGTACGAACTTAGTCGAATCCTCAAATCACCTCAAACAACATCAAAAGCACGAATTGCACTCAGGCTCAAGCTTAATGAACTTTGTAATTTCCAAATTCTATAAACGACCCGAAACCTATCAAATCACGTCCGATTGACCTTAATTTTGCACACAAGTCATAAATGACACCACGAACCTACTCCAATTTCCGTAAATGCAATCCGATCCCGATATCAAAAGGTCCACTCTCGGTCAAACTTTCTAAAATTTTAACTTTCGCCATTTCAAGCCTAATTCTTCTACGGAACTCCAAATCATGCTTCAGACACGCTCCTAAGTCCAAAATCACCTAACGGAGCTAATGGAACCATCAAAATTCATATCCGAGGTCGTTTACACATAAGTCAACATCCGGTCAACTTTTCCAACTTAAGCTTTCGAATAAGAGACTAAGTGTCTGAATTCACTCTGAAATCTCTCCGAACCCGAACCAACACACTCGGTAAGTCATATAAAAATTGTGGAGCACAAAAGGAGAAGTAAATGGGGGAATGGGGTTACAACTCTCGAAACGACCGACTGGGTCGTTACATCCTCCCCCTCCTAAACAAACGTTCGTCCTCGAACGGGTCTAGAAACATACCTGGAGTCACAAATAGGTGTGGATATTTCCTCCACATCTCCCGCTCGGTCTCCTAAGTATCCTCTTCAACGGGCTGACCTCTCTAATGCACCTTTACTGAAGATATATCTTTTGACCTCAACTTTTAAACCTGCCAATCCAAAATGGCCACCGACTCCACGTCATAAGTCAAATAACCATCCAACTGAACCGTGCTGAAATCCAAAACATGAGACGGATCGCCGATATACTTCCGGAGCATAGAAACATGAAATACTGGATGCACACTTGATAAGCTAGGTGTCAAGGCAAGCTTGTAAGCCACCTCTCCGATCCTCTGAAGTACCTCAAACGGACCAATAAACTGAGGGCTCAACTTGCCCTTCTTCCCAAACCTCATAACACCCTTCATGGATGAAACCTTCTCCCCAACCATGTAAGCAACATCACGGACCTTCCTGTCGGCATAACTCTTCTGCCTAGACTGCGCCGTGCAAAATCGCTCGTGAATTAATTTAACCTTGTCCAAAGCATCATGAACCAAGTCAGTACCCCATAGCCTAGCCTTACCCGGCTCAAACTAACCCACCGGAGGTCTACACTGCCTTGCATACAAAGCCTCATACGGAGCCATCTAAATTCTCGACTGATAGCTGTTGTTGTAAGCAAACTCCGCGAGTGGCAGAAACGGGTCCCATGAACCCCCAAAATTAATGACACAAGCGTGTAGCATATCCTTCAATATCTGAATAGTGCGCTCGGACTATCCGTCTGTCTGAGGGTGAAATGTTGTGCTCAACTCGACCTGAGTGCCCAACTCTCACTGCACGACTCTCCAAAACTACGATGTAAACTGCGTGCCTCTATCTGAAATGATGGAAACTGGTACATCGTGAAGGCGAACAATCTCTCTGATGTAAATCTCAGCCAACCGATCTGAAGAATAAGTAGTACCCACTGGAATAAAGTGCACGAACTTGGTCAGCCGATCCACAATCACCCAAATAGCATTGAACTTCCTCGAAGTTCGTAGGAGCCCAACTACGAAAAACATGGTGATCCGCTCCCACTTCCACTCTGAGATCTCTATCCTTTGAAGCAATCCACCTGGTCTCTGATGCTCATATTTTACCTGCTAACAGTTAAGACACCAAGCTTCAAACCCAACTATATCCTTCTTCATCCTCCTCCACCAATAGTGCTGCCTCAAGTCCTGATGCATCTTCGCGGCACCCGGATGGATGGACTACCGCAAGCTGTGGGCCTCCTCAAGAATCAACTTCCGTAGCCCATCCACATTGAGCTCACATATCTGGCCCTGCATCCTCAACACCCCATCATCTCCAATAGTCACATCTCTGGCATCACCATGCTGAATCTTGTCCTTGAGGACAAGAAAATGAGGATCATCATACTGGCGCTCTCTAATGCGATCAAATAAGGAAGACCGAGATACCACACAGGCTAGAACCCGACTGTGCTTTGAAACATCTAATCTCACAAACTGGTTAGCCAAGGCCTGAACAACAACTGCAAGAGGTCTCTCACCAACAAGAGTGAAATCAAGGCTACCCATACTCACTGCCTTCCTACTCAAGGCATCAGCCACCATATTGGCCTTCCCAAGATGATACAGAATAGTAATATCATAGTCCTTTAGCAACTCCAACCATCTTTGCTGCCTCAAATTTATATCCTTCTGTTTTAACAAGTGCTGGAGGCTCAGATGATTTGTAAATGCCTCAGAGGACACACCATAGAGATAGTGCCTCTAAATCTTCAACGCATGAACAATGGCAGCGCACTCCAAATCATGAACAAGGTAGTTCTTCTCATGAGGCTTCAACTGACGCGAAGCATAAGTAATCAGTCTACCCTCCTCCATCCAAACACACCCAATATCGATCCGAGAAGCATCACAATATATTGTATAAGAGCCAGAAGCTGATGGTAGAACAAGAACTAGAGCTGTGATCAATGCAGTCTTGAGCTTCTGAAAGCTCTCCTCACACTTATTTGACCACCTGAAAGGAGCACCCTTTTGGGTCAATTTGATCAAAGGCGATGCAATAGATGAGAAACCCTTCACGAAGCGACGATAATAACCAGCCAAACAAAGAAAGCTCTGAATTTCCGTAGCAGAGGACGGTCTAGGCCAACTCTGAACCGCATCTATCTTCTTCGAATCCACCTGAATACCCTCATTGGACATTACGTGTCCCAAGAATGCCACCGAACTGAGCCAAAACTCACACTTGGAGAACTTGGCATAAAGCTTCTCCTCCCTCAACCACTGCAACACAACCCTCAAATGTTGGGCATGCTCCTCCTGGCTACGAGAGTACACCAGGATATCATCAATGAATACTATAACAAACGAGCCGAGATAAGTATGAAACACACTGTTCCTCAGATGCATGAACGCTGCTGGGGCGTTGGTCAGCCCAAAAGACATCACAAGGAACTCAAAATTACCATAACGGGTCTTGAAAGTTGTCTTAAGATTATCCGAGTCCCGAATATTCAACTGGTGATACCCTGACCTCAAATCAATCTTGGAGAACACCCTCGCTCCCTGAAGCTGGTCAAATAGATCATCAATATGCGGCGAAGGATACTTGTTCTTAATTGTGACTTTGTTCAACTACCTATAATCAATGCACATTCTCATAGTGACATCATTCTTCTTAACAAACACAACCAGTGCCCCCCAAGGCGACATACTAGGCCTAATAAAACCCTTATCAAGGAGTTCCTGAAGCTTCCCCTTCAACTCCTTCAACTCAGTCGGTGCCATACGGTACGGAGGAATAGAAATGGGCTGAATGCCCGGCACCAAGTCAATATCCCTGTCGGGAGGCATGCCCGGCAAGTCTGTAGGAAACACATAAGAAAATCTTGCACCACCGGAACAGAATCAATAGTAGAGGTATCGACACCAACATCCCTCACAAAGGCAAATAAGATAAACAACCCTTCCCAACCATCCGCTGGGCCGTCAAGTATGAAATCACTCTACTGGGAACATAGTCTAGAGAACCTCGCCACTCAATCCATGGCAACCCCAGCATCGCCAACGTCACAGTCTTAGCGTGACTATCCGAAATAGCATGACATGGAGACAACAAATCCATACCCACGATCATGTTAAAATCAACCATACTAAGCAGCAAGAGATCAACTCTAGTCTCCAATCCCCAAATAGTCACTACACACGACCGGTACACACAGTCCACAATACTAGTATCGACCACCGGCATAGATACATGAACAGATAAAGTTAAAGACTCACGGGGCATATCCAGATAATGAGCAAATTACGAGGATACATATGAATAGGTGGAACCAGGGTCAAATAATACAGAAGCATCTCGATGACATACTGAGACAATACCTGTGATCACTGTGCTTGAAGCAATAACATCTGGTCTGGCAGGGAGAGCATAGAAACGGGCTTGGCCGCCACTTGATCGGCCTCCCCCTCTAGGGCGACCCCTAGCTGACTGAGATCCACCTCAAGCTGGCTGGGCGGGTGGTGAAGTAACTAGTGCTGAATTCTTAGGCTGGCGCCTCTACTAAGCTGGACCTCCCAATAGGTGGGGACACTGCCTCTTGATATGACCAAACTCTCCACATTCGTAGCAACTCTCTGGTGCTGGTGGTAGGGATTGAAGGGAGCCCCTGAGCACCGGGATAACTGGTAGAAAGGCCTGGCATAGATGAGCCCTGAATCGATGGAGCATAAGACAAACTCTGATCTGGTAGGGCACTGAGAAATGACTAGCCCTGATAAGAACTGTGTGAACCATGGCTAGATGATGCACTAAGGTGAAGTGGATGAGCCGTCTGAGCATGTCTATAGGGACGACCCCTGCCGTGGTGGAACTGACCTCTAGAAGGAACACCACTAAAACCACCTGATCCACGAGACCTCTTGGCCTCCCTCTCAACCTGCTTCTGAATGCGGACCATATCTATCTGCCGAGCAATGTCAACAACCTCATCGAAAGTAGCACCAGATACCCTCTCTCAAGTCATAAGCAACCGCAGCTAAAATGTGAGGCCATCAATAAACCTCCTGATCCTCTCCCTATCAGTGGGAACCAACCAAACTGCATGACGGGCACACTCAGAAAACCTCATCTCGTATTGTGTCACAGACATATCATCCTGACATAACTACTCATACTATCTGTGCAGCTCCTCTCTTCGAGATTGCGGCACGAACTTCTCCAAGAAGAGAACGGAGAACTCCTGCCAAGCAAGTGGTGCTGCACCAATTGGCGTACGCCTCTGATAAGCCTCCCACCAACTGAAGGTAGCCCCAGAGAACTAAAAATTAGTGAACGAGACCCCACTGGTCTCTAGAATACCTGTTGTATGGAGAATCCTCTAACACTTGTCCAAGAAACCCTGGGCATCCTCTGCCTTTGTACCACTGAAAGATGGAGGCTGGAGCCTCCAAAACCTCTCCAATCTCCGCTTCTTTATCATCAGACATAACTGGAACCACATGGGCCTGAGCAGCTGCAACCGGTTGGGCTGGTAGTGCCCCCAGTGTCTGGATCCCTACATCACCTGCTCTGGTGTGCGGGCGGCGGGAGTCTGAGTACCTCCCATGTCCTGAGAGGTGGCTGCTGCGGCTGAAATAGAGACCGCCTGAGCAAGACTGGTGCACATGCTCAGAATCTGAGCTAAGTCCTCCTGAAGGCCTAGAATCATAATGGGCACGTGTGTTCCTGAGCTGGCCCCACTGGCTCATCCACAACTAGAACCTGCTCCTGAACTGGGACAACTGGTGGATCTGCAGGTGCTGCCTTAGATGTTGTGCGAGCTGCACCTCTGCCCCTATCGCGGCCTCTACCGCGACCTCAGCCTCTCGCGACCCTGACTGGTGGCACTGGTGGCTGTCTATCCTACCCAGTAGGACGTGTCCTCACCATCTGTGAGAGAATAGAATAACAGAAGTTTAGTTACCAGAATCAACAGAGTCGCACGATATGAATTTAAGAATGTGAAGTTTCCTAAGGGTTCGACAATCTCTCGAAGATAAGTACAGACGTCTCCTTACCGATCCGCAAGGCTCTACTAAACCTGCTCATGACTCGTGAGACCTATGTAACCTAGGATCTGATACCAACTTGTCACGACCCAAATCCTAACATGTCGTGATGGTGCCTATTGTGGTACTAGGCAAGCCGATATTTCAAAAATACTTCCAACATTTAATATAAAATTAATTAAGAAATTCTAAATAATCAAAGTTTTCATAAAAAGAAGGTAATACCCAAACACAAGTGCGGAAAATAACTCCCAAATCAGGGTGTCACTGAGCTCATAAACATCTATACAACCAGTCTAGAAAGAAATGTCAACGAGAGTGTGTATCAAAGTATAAATAAGAAGGATAAGGAAGGAGAAACAAGGACTGCGGACACCGGGCAGCTACCTCGTAAATCTCCGAAGATCAACCGTGCGCGATATCAATGCCCACCATGTTCGGACGCACCGAGATCTGCACACGAAGTACATGGTGTAGCGTGAGTAAAACCAACTCATTAAGTAAAAATAATAAATAAGGAACTGAAAGATAGTGACGAGGTACATAGTTATAGTTCATTTTCAGAAATCTCAACAAGAAAGTAGGCATGCTTTCAAATCCGGCAATTTAAGTCAAATCACTTTATACATGCCAAGTTCAAGTAAAAACTGGATATAAGATCTCCCAGAAATTTCAAAATAGTGACATATAGAAGCTATGTGCAACAACAATGAAAGCAGATACAACCTCTCATGGCAACAGTCACACAGTCTTTCTCAATAGCTCATCACTCGGCTCTCAGCCCTCAACACTTACTCTCAATAGGTACCTGCGTTCACTAGGGATGTACAGACTTTGGAGGGGCTCCTTCAGCCCAAGCGCTATATCGCTGCGGCGTGCAGCCCGATCCATAATAAGTAAATAGCCATAAGGGTCATTGCGGCGTGCAACCCGATCCATATATATATATATATATATATATATATATATATATATATAGATACACACACACACAACCCTAAGGCTCAGTACCGCGTGCTATCCGATCCATATACATATAGCCCTCAGGATAGTTGCGGCGTGCAACCCGATTCATATATATACATATAGCTCACTGCTCGACAATCAGGCCCTAACTCAGTCACCAACCTCTTTAGTCTCTCGGGCTCTCAGATATCATAAAATCATCCCAAACGGAGATAATATAATGTATCAACAAGAAGAAAGAAGAGACTGAGATATGATACACAAGTAAAACCGTGACTCACTACAAGACATCAATTAGCAATTAATTCAACAATTACACGACCCTTGCGGGTCCCAACAGTGTCATCACATAGCCTAAGCATGATTTCTAATAAGATTTGCAGTCAAATATCTATAACATAGAGAGAGCATATAGCTAACAACAAGTTATTCAACTTTACAAATACACGGAATGGACCAAGTCACAATTCATATGGTGCACGCCCACATGCCCGTAACCTAGCATGTGCGTCACCTCCAAACCAATCACATAACGCATGATCTGGGGTTTCATACCCTCAGGACCAGATTTAAAACTGTTACTTACCTCAATCCGAGCAAAAATCTAATCCAAAATGCCTTTGCCTCGCGAGTCGGCCTCCAAATGTTCCGAATCTAGCCACAAGCAGTAGAATACAATCAATACGGGCTAAAGGAATCAATTCCACAAGAAAAATACGAAATTATTAGTCAAAACCCGAAGTTGGCTTATACCCGGTCCCGGGTCCATGTCTCAAAATCCGACAAAAGTCACAAAACCTGAAAGCCCATTCACTCACGAGTCTAACCATACCAAATTTACTCAAATTTGATAACAAAATCCCATTCAAAATCTCAAAAATCTAATCCAAGAACTCTTCCTCATTTTCCCCAATTTTCACCCCAAATCACAAATTAGATGATAGAATTAAAGACATAATCATGGAAATTGACCAAAATTAGATAGGAATCACTTACCCCAAACACCTACGAGAGATCCCTCCAAAAATTGCTTTCCACCGAGCTCCCAAGTCAATTTTACGATATGAACTCGAAATCCTCGTTTTGAATCTTTTAAATCTGCCCAGGTATGCATCCTTCGCGAACGCGACCTGACCCTCGCATTCGCGTAGAACACTCTGACTGACCCCTCAAGTTAGCGAATGCGTCCACTGACTTGCGAACGCGAATCTTTTCTGAACTTACTCATCAAGAACGCGGTCCCTGTCTCCCGAACGCATAGACCAATGGTACAGGGTCCCCAGCTGCCTCATTTCTTCTTTGCGAACGCGTCCCTCATCTCGCATTTGCGATTCACTCACAGTCCAAACCTTCGTGTCTATGTCCCCTACTTCGCGTACACAAAGAACAAAACTTCCTCAGCCCGCAGATGCCCTTCGTGAACGCGAGAGCCCTTTCGCGAACGCATAAAAGGAAACCAGAAAATTACACCAGCAGTCTTCAGCCAACATGCTAAGTTCAATAATGATCTGTTAACCACCCAAAACTCACCCGAGCCCCCTAGGACCTAAACCAAATATACCATCAAGTCCCAAAACATCATACGAACTTAGTTGAATCCTCAAATCACCTCAAACAACATCAAAAATATGAATTGCACTAGGATTCAAGCCTAATGAACTTTGAAATTTCCAAATTCTACAAACGGCGCCGTGACCTATTAAATCACGTCCGATTGACCTAAAATTTTGCACACAAGTCATAGATAACACCACAAACCTACTCCAACTTCCAAAAATCCAATCCGATACCAATATCAAAAAGTCCACTCCCAGTAAAACTTTCCAAAATTCCAACTTTCGCCATTTCAAGCTTAATTCTACTAAGGACCTCCATATCACAATTCCGATACGCTCCTAAATCCAAAATTACCTAACGGAGCTGACAGAATTATCAAAATTAATATTCGAGGTCGTTTACATGTAACTCAATATCCGGTCAACTTTTCCAACTTAAGCTTTCGAATAAGAGACTAAGTGTCTGAATTCACTCTGAAATATCTCCGGACCTGAACCAACTAACCCGGTAAGTTCTATAACAGCTGTAGAGCATAAAAGGAGTAGTAAATGGGGGAACGGGATTACAACTCTCGTAAGAACCAGCCAGGTCGTTACATTAAAGCTTGTAAATATTGTTGGCTATCTTTAACAACCCTACTAGGTAGGATGTGAAACTAACAAAAAAAAAATGAAAGAATATTTATTAGGGACTTACGGATATTAGAGATAAGAGTGGTAAATACTCTAATTCTTTATTGAAAACTGTTATTTATTTACCGCAGAAACTTTCTTGAAAAATCGTGCAGCAAAGAAATTACTCAAATGGCGAAGATGGAAGGATTTGCTAAGAGATGGTATCTTACTGGTTTGACTGCTCTTGTCACTGGAAGCGCCTATGGAATTGGGTGAGTCAAATTTTAAAGCTTCTTCTACTGTAGTGTTCGATATTGACGAAATTCAGTTTTTAGGCAAATATTTTTGAAAAAAATCATTTTTTGATGTTTAATTGCTAGATTTTTCGTTAAAAAGGAGAAGATGACTTGCCTTACTTATAGATAGAAACTTTTAACTTCTTATTACTTTTTCCAACTAACACTTAGACACTATCATTAATCTTTAAAACACATATACTTCTTTTTTTAAAAAATCACTACCAATCGAACAAGGAAACATAATTTTCCATGAAAAATGGTACCAAAAACATTCAACATGTTTTGCAATCATCTTATTACGTATGGATGCCATTATTTTTTTTCTCGAAATATTTATACAAATAGGCGCAGATTCATCATTTACTTTTCTCGTCGATATACATAGATTATATGCGGTTATACACATATCGTACATATATTATATATTGCCTGCTATTTAAATTTAAGTGATTGGTTGTGCGACTATTTAGGTTACTTCTTCTTTTTCTATAAGCCTGTTGTTGTACAGGAGCTTGCGCAACTAGGTGAAACCATTTACACATGTTCGAAGACAGAATTAGGATGGTGCAGGAGAGTGGGGCTAAGGATGCTGAGATTGAGAGACTGAAGAAGAGGCTGGCTGAAGTAGAAATTGAGAGGGATGCTTTCAGGGTCTAAGCTTGCAAAGGAGAAGGAGAAGAATGAAGGCATTCTTCATGATATGCTGAAGCTATTTCAGGACAGAAACCAAAACCTGGTCATTCCCAGCCTTGAAACCTTCCTAGCTTAGTTAGAGAAACCAGTGGACCGAATGGGATTTCCTTTTGTTCTTTTTGCTCATGATCCAGTATCTTTATTTTTCTTTATGCTTTGTGAATGACTAGTATCAATGATAATCAACTGTTTTTGTGCTCTAACTGTTTGTTCATGCTTCTTATATAGCTAATATCATTAGATTGATATGATGCTTCATTCCATGATTACATTTGAAGTAGCCTCAGTGGCCATGAGTAATATCTAGTAAAATCTGGTTATCTAACAAAATTATGCAACTTTTCGATGATGCCAAAAGGGGGAAGATAGGTTGTGCTTTTTACTTTGGATTGTGATGTTTATAACCTAATGAACCTGGTCCTTGATGATTTTTGACTTTAAAAAGGAAAGTTTTCTAACATTGTGTTGATGTTGAGCTAAGTTGAAACAGGGCTTATGCTTATGAAAAGCACAAAGTTTGTCATCATCAAAAAGGGGGAATTCGTTGGCCCAAGTGAAGGTTGTTTTGATGATTGACAAAGAAACTCAAGCATGAACCAGGTCCATACACAGTGTACATAGACACGAAAAGATTCGAGCACAAGGCATGCACGGGAAGGAGAAAAGTTTAAGTATTTATATCTGATATCTCCTGAACGAAAAGGTTGCATAAGTGATAAGGAGAAGGACTCCTTACTCGAGAGAAATCTATCCTAGATAAGGGAGGAGTTAGAAGTTGAAGATAACTAGAACTCTCCCACCAAGGAAGAGTAAAGCATTAGACTTCTAGTTATATCCAATTCTACTAACTCTATATATTGCAGGATGTTCTCATTTTACAGGTACGCACACACGCTAAAGTTAAACGTGAGTTGAGAGCAAAATAGCAAGGCATTTTGCAAGCAATTCTTCTATGATTCAAGTGTGCGAACCTGAAGCTACATGAACCAGATAGAAGAACTAGTTCCAAGTGTCTTTCTTTTATTCTAGCTTCATTGTAGTAGGTCTTTTGAGCTGTACCTTTCAGCTTTATCTAGAAGTAATTGTACTAGGTACTCTGAGTATTGTATTCAAGTTAGAGTTAACGTGAAGTTGTCGCAACAGCTAGAGGCTGGTTGCCACAAAGGGATTAGAGGTAATCCTTAGGTTTACAAAGAGTTTTGTAAATGCTGTTTTGGCTTAGTGATTTAGTGAAGTGTTGGGAAAATCCTACTGAGTAGTGGGTCGTGGTTTTTTAACCTTTCGAGCTGGGTGTTTTTCACGTAAAAATACTTGTGTTTTTACTTTCCGCAATAGTAGTATAAGGAACACATAGAAGAACTAGGTTCTTCTATAATCTGTGTACGCGAAAAGTAGACACCACATAAATCACCCCCCTCTTATGTGGTATTGAAGTATAAAATATCAACTGGTATTAGAGTAGTTTATCCTTGAAGTGGCTAACACCTTAGGAGAAGATCAAGATGAGTGCACCACATACAAATTGGGAAAGGCAATCCACTGCTAGGACACCACTCTTTAATGGCAGTACTACTCTTGGTGGAAAAATAGAATGAGAGATCACATTCAAGGAGAGGACTATGAGCTATGGGATATTGTCATTGATGGTCCACTGGCTACCTTGAAGAAAAATACTGAAGGAGTAGATGTTCCAAAGACAAGAGCGGATTGCACTACTGAGGACTTGAAGAAGTGGGAGAATAATGCTAAAGCCAAGAAATGGCTTGTTTGTGGACTTGGTCCACATGAGTACTACAGAATCCAAGGTTGTGCCACTACTAACCAAATTGGGACACACTGTAGGTGGCTCACGAAAGAACAACTCAGGTGAGAAGATATAGAGGAACTCTACTGTACTCTCAGTATGAGAACTTTGATATGAAGGATGGAGAAACCATTCAAGAGATGTACACAAGATTCACTACACTAACAAATGAGCTAAAATCTCTTGGAAGGATTATTCTTGAGGAAGAAAGATTCGAGAAGATACTTACTAGGGTTTTGCCTATAACTTGGGAGAGCAAGATCACTGCCATGCAGGAATCAAAGAATGTTGTCACTCTCCCACTAGATGAATTGATTAGAAATCTTACTGCCTATGAACTTAGAAGATAAACCATGAAGATAGATATACCTAAGAAGGAAGGGAGCTTGGCACTCAGATTCACTGAAGGTGCTGATCTGGAAGATGATGAAATGGTTGTGAGCACCAAACACTTCAAGAAGTACCTAAGGAGAAGAAAGGGTTCTTCAGAAAGTGGAAGCTACAGCAAATCAAAAGCTCCTGAGAAGAAAAACCAATGATGGCTGCTACAAGTGTGGAAAGACTGATCACCACATCAAGAACTATCCTTTGTGCGAAATTGAATGGAAGAAGGAAAGAGTTGAACGAAGGAACAGGTTCAACTCAAGAAAAGCAACAACAAAGGATCAACCAAGGCTATGGTCGCTGCTTAGACAGAAAGCTCTGATGATGATGAACGAGCACTTATGGCCATTGGAGAATCTAATGAAGAAACTGAGGTAAGTTTCATTCATCTCAAGGACAAGATTAAATTTTTGTCTAAAAAAAGGTTATCTGAGTTGCTACTAGAGCTAATTGATGAATCTAAGGATGTAAATAATGAAAAGGAATAGTTGTCAAAAGAACGTGTGGCTTTAAAAGCTAAGTGCAATAACCTGGAACTTAGGGCTAGTGAAACTGAAAGTGAAAATGCTGTGATGAAGAACGAGGTTCATGAACTTGAACAACTCTCCTAGAACTTAGATCTAAAAATCTAAAAGTGAAATTAGGAACAGGTAAAAAGACAACTAATCACACACAACTCACTCTAGAAGAAAATGTAGGAAAAATGAAAGATGAGTTGTCAAAAGAGATGAGCAGGTAAGAATCCTAAAGGAGGATCTAAGCAAGGTTAAGCATGAGCTATACAGAACTTATAAATGGAACAGATCCTCTGATGCACTTTCATGGCTACAAGAACACCATAGTAGCAACAGAAGAGGACTTGACTTTGGGAACCCTGTACCTAAGTGGGATCCCAAAAGCAAGTACCTCACACTTACTGAGAATAAGATTTGCACACACTATGGTAAAACTGGTCACAATAAAAGTGAATGCACTACAAAAGAAAAGGCAAGTCAAAAGAACAAAGAATTTATTCAAAGGAAGAATAGGCTACCAAGTTGGGCTAAAAATAATTTGATTCATCCTTTTGCCCATAGAAAGGGACCCAAACTAGTTTGGGTTCCTACTACTAACCCCTGTTTTCCTTTTGCAAGTCCAAGTGAAGGGGAGCAACCAAATATGGTACATGTATAGTGGTTGCTCAATGCATACGACGGGAAGCAAGAACCAATTCCTTTCATTTGAGGATCTTAAAGGAGATAATGTCTCCTTTGAAAATGGGAAGAAAGGTGAGATCATTGGGTTTGGAAAGGCAGGTAAGACTGATTCTCACTCTATTGAGAATGTCTACTTGATAGATGGACTGAAGTATAGTCTAATAAGTGTATCACAATTGTGTGATAGAGGTAACATGGTAGCATTCACCTCTATAAAATGCTTTGTGATTAATCTAAACACTGAAAAGATTATTTTGCAGGAAAAAAGAGTGACCAACATATATGTAATAGATCTGTCCACACTCTCAGATAATGAACTCACTTGCTTAAGTGTATTGGATAATGATCCCCTCCTTTGGCACAAAAGACAGAGACATGACAGTCTAAGCCAACTCAACAAACTAGTCTCCATGGACTTGGTGATAGGACTGCCTAACATCAAGTTCAAGGAAGATAAAGTTTGTGAGGCCTGTGCAAGGAGGAATCAGGTAAGATCCTCTTTCAAAATCAAGAAAATGGTAAGCACCAACCAGGACGATGGAACTGGTCCATATGGATCTTTGTGAGCCAATGTGAACATCGAGCAGAGGTGGTAAGAGATATGTTATGGTGCTTGTTGATGATTACAATTGGTTACTTGGACACTATTTTTAACATCTAAAGATGAAGCATTTGACATGTTCACATCTTTTGTTAGAAAAGCTAAGAAACAACTAGGTAATCAACTTGCATCAACTAGGTCTGATCATGGTACTGAATTTGAGAATGCTAAATTTGCTGAATTTTGTGATGAGCATGACAAAAATCATAATTTTTCTGCTCCTAGGACTCCACAACAAAATGGAGTAGTTGAAAGAAAGAATATGACATTGGAAGAAATGGCTAGGACTATGCTTCTTTCTAGTAAACTGGCCCATAGTTTCTGGGCAGAAGTTGTGAACACTGCATGCTACATCATAAATAGGTGCATGACTAGACCTCTTGTTGAGAAGACTCCCTATGAGTTACTTAAAGGGAGAAAGTCCCATCGTAGGGCATTTGGATGCAAGTGTTTTGTGCACAATAATGGCAAAGATTCCCTAGGTAAGTTTGATCCCTGAAGTTATGAGGGAGTATTCTTGGGATATTCTTCACATAGTAAAGCTTATAAGATTTATAACAAAAGAACTATGTGTGTAGAAGAAAGTGTACATGTGATTTTTGATGAAACTACATTCTTTTTGAGAGGAAGGAACATGATGATGAAGCAATTGGGCTGGTAGAAACTCAAATGAAACCACAACCAGACTGAAGCTACACCAGAGAAAGGAGCAGGTGATGGAACAGGTCCTTCCACCCAGGGCAACTTGACAGGGGGAACTGAACAAAGAGGAACTGATCCTCAAACCTCGAGGGAACCTGTCCATGAACCTATTCGTCAGCAACAAAACATTGAAGTAACATCTAGGGGAAACCAGCTGGTTGTGCAACCTTACAAGTATCAAAGTTCTCATACCATTAGAACATAATTACTGATCCAACTTCTGGAATCAAAACCATATCTTCTTTGAAGAATCTTTGTGGTTTTGATGCTTTTTTATCTCTTATTTTACCTGAAAATGTTGCCGAGGCTTTATAGGATGCTGACTGGGTGAATATAATGCAATATGAACTCAACCAAATTGAAAGAAGTCAAGTTTGGCATCTAGTACCAAGATCCAAGGACAAATTAGTAATTGGCACAAAATGGTTCTTCAGAAACAAACTTGACGAAGATGGAACAGTTACAAGAAACAAGGCAAGATTGTTGCTTCAAGGATATAGTTAAGAGGAGGGTATAGACTATGATGAGACTTTTGCTCCAATTGCAAGTTTGGAAGCAATTAGACTCCTTATGGCCTTTGCTGCCAACATGGAATTCACTCTCCATCAGATGGATGTGAAGAGTGCCTTCCTCAATGGCTATCTAAAGGAAGAAGTGTTTGTCAAGCAACCTCCAGGCTTTGAAAGCAAGGAATGTCCTGATCATGTGTACAAGCTTGGCAATGCTCTTTATGGGCTCAAGCTGGCTCCAAGAGCATGGTATGAATGATTATCAAAATTCTTACTTGAGCATGGCTACAACAGAGATAAAATTGACAATACTTTATTCTTGAAAGAAAAAGGTAAAGATCTCTTGGTAGTTCAGATAATGTTGATGATATAATCTTTGGAGAAACCACTATAAGTTAAGTAAAAAATTTGCTGAACTAATGGGGAGTGAATTTGAAATGAGTATGATGGCTGAAGTTATTTCTTTTTAGGCTTACAAATTGAACAAAATTCAAATGGAACTATGATTCATCAGCAGAAGTATGTGAAAGGGTTGCTTAAAAGGTTTAAAATGGTAGATTCCAAAAAAATTGACACTCCTATAGCAACAACCACAAAATTGGATATAGATGAAGATGGTTCATCTGTTGATCAGAAATTGTATAAGGGAATGATTGGCTTCTTGTTCTATCTCATTGCTAACAGACCTAACATTATTTTCAGTGAGGTCCTTTGTGCTAGATTTTAGGAAAATCCAAAGAAGTCTCACTTGACTGCTGTCAAGAGGATCTTGAGATACCTAAAAGGCATTACTGACCTTTGTCTATTGTACCCTAAAGGTAGTAATTTCAACTTAGTGGGATATGGTGATGCTGATTATGCAGGTCTTCTTGTGGATAGAAAAAGCACCTCAGGTATGGCACATTTTCTTGGCTCATGTCTTATGACTTGGGCCACTAAAAAGCAAAATTATGTGGCCTTATCTACCACTAAAGCTGAGTATGTTGCTGCTGCCTTATGTTGTGCTCAATTATTGTGGATAAAACAACCATTAATGGACTTTGGAATTGATGTAGGTTGTATCCCCATCTTTTGTGATAACACCGGTACAATTAGTATGACCAAGAACCCGGTTCATCACAAAATAACTAAGCACATAGATGCTGGCACCACTTTTCGAGGGACAACTATTAAAAGAGTTTGATCACTATGGAATTTTATGCTACTGACAAGCAAATAGCTGATATCTTCACAAAAGCTCTAAGTAGATATCACTTTGAAAGGAATATATTAGAATTAGGGATGATTAAGATCACCTAAAAGAAACCAGTTCTAACTCAAAAAAAATTGGTTAGAAAATTTGTAAATTTTGTACATAATTAGATTAGATATTGCTCAGTCTCATACTTTCTCTAGTATACTCTTGTGCCATGTGCTAAAATGTCTCATTAATCTCTAATGACATTATTTTTATTTTCTTGGAAAATTTAGATTTGCACAAGAGATTTCTCAGTGAAGAACCTGGTTCATCAAGATTACATGGTACGTACTCTCCACTCTGCATGTTTTGAAATAATTATATTTAGATATTGATCAAAAGGAGAGTCCTATTTAATCCTAACCTCCTTGAGCTTATCCGTTACGAAATGAACTGGATTCACCCAAAGAGAGTCCTAAAACGTAATAAGTGCCTAGATTCTAGGGAGAGTCCTCAACATCTTTTCAAACTGACTCCCAGTTTGATTAGACTTCTGAGCTTCTGAAAAAGTTGTCGTTACCCAATTAAACTCTCCCTCTTTATATTGATTTGGCCTTAGCTGTTTCTTCACTTCTAAAACAATTCTCTATATCTTCTCTCATTTTCTAAACATACATATTCATCTTCTCTCATCATCTAACCATTAATGGCTAACATATCCGGAAATACCTCATCACCACCCAAAGAGTCCACACCCACACCTTCAACCACACCCTCAACCATACGTCTCTCTAAGAAAGGAAGATTCAAGATACTTGATCGTAAGACAATGGTAGGGAGTGAATTATCCAAGAAGATAGATGAATAATTGAAAGCAAGCCAGGCAAAAGAACCCCAAAAATCTGAAGAATCATTTAAGTTTGCTACTAAGGGGGAAGAAACTGATTCTACCGAAAAAGAGCAGGTAAAATCTGGCCCTAAAATTACATCTGAAATAATCTCGGAGTATGTTGAAAATCTGGAAAATAGGTTTTTTCTGGTAGGAACTATTGCTGGGGGTTGAAACTGGTGGTAAAAATAAAAAGAAAAAACAAAAAAAGAGTGAGGGTGCTTAAGGTGATGTGAGGGCAATGGAAAAAGGAGTGGCCGAATCTTCACTCACTTATGTTGGTTTGACTGAAGAAATAGGAGCTATGATAGTATGGAGTGAGGAATCTGCTGGAGAAGAAGAAAATTTGAGAGAAAAAGGGGGTAGTGGGTCTGGAGAAGCTGCTGAGGGACTGGTTAGGTTGGGGGAGAATGTTCAAGAACTTGTTCCATATGTGTAAGAACCCTTGAAGACCTATTGAAAAGAGTGTCTGACAGTTACAATCCAAAAAGGAAGAAGAGTTCACTTCCTGGTACTGCTAGGGCAAACAAGAAGAGCAAGACTGCCTTGTCTATCCATGTAGTGACTCCTCCTACAAGAGGGAGAGATAAAAGGAGTAAGAAGAAGCAGAGTGAGGCTGAACTGGAAAAAGCCCTAGAGGAAAGTAAAAGAAAAGCTGCTGTAAAAGGAAATAAGAAAGTGATTGAGCCTGTTGAGGCAATTGAAATTGAGGAGATGGACCTGGTCCTTCATGATGAAGAGGTGGTAGAGGAGGTGAAGGTTGTGACTCCAAAAACAAAGAAAATCAAGACTCCCAAAAAGAAGTCTCCTTCGAAAACAAAGTCTGCAGAACCTTCTACCTTGGAAAGAAGAACCTGGTCTACCATGAAGCCTAGAAAAGTGAAAATAGTGGAGGGAGAAGAGAGTGAAGAAGAAGAAGAAGAATATGATGAAGAGAAGGACAAGATGGTTAAGTTTGGGAAAAGAACCATCTTGAAAGGTACACTCCTCAGGAACTTGGAGGAGGAAGGCATGATGATGCTGGTAGAAAAACTACAACTGCAGGGTTGGAAGGACATGGTCCTTCAGATGGATGGAAAGCTTGCCAGAACTGAGATTGTGGAGTTCATGGCAAATTGAGAGATAAAAAATGGCAGAGTCACCGGTGTGGTAAAGGGGGTAACCGTGAGCTTTGATGACAAGGAGTTGGGAGAAATTCTAGGAGTACCTGTTGAAGGGTACAATTACTACAAAAAGTTAAAATGGCCAAGCCTAGAAAACCCCCCCACCTCACTTACCAATACAAGGAAGTTTGGTGACAATGAAGAAGAGCTTCAGCCCAGGCTGTATACTAAAGTGAGATGAAGCCACCCTACAAAGTGTTATTTGAATTTGTTAACAAGGTTGTGCTGCCCAGGCAGGAAAGAAGGCATATTGCCACATTCATGGACCAGGTCCTTATGGAATGCCTAGATAGTGGGAGGCAGATCAATTGGCCTGGGTTTATCATCCAGCTTCTTGATAGGGTTCTAACTGGCACCAAAACTCATGTCATACTCTATGGTTTAATCCTCACGGCTGTACTTGCTCACTTCAAGGTACCCATCAAGAAATGGGATGTTAGTATAAGCATGGATTATTTCGGAGCAAACACTTTGACTGCTTGTGACTATGAAGTCCATGTTGCTTCCAAAGAACCTGGTTCATCCAAGAAGGTGCTTGTGAATAGCAAAGTGAGAGCCTTGGTGCAGGAGAGTAGGGATAAGGATGCTAAGATTGAGAGGCTGAAGAAGAGGCTGGATGAAGTAGAAACTGAGAGGGATGCTCTTAGGGATAAGCTTGCAAAGGAGAAGGAGAAATATGAAGGCATTCTTCATGATATGCTTAAGCTACTTCAGGCTAGAAACCAAAGACCTGGTCATTCCCAGCCTTGAAACCTTCCTAGCTTAGTCAGACAAACCAATGGACCGGATAGGATTTCATTTTGTTCTTTTTGCTCAAGATCTAGTATCTTTATTTTTCCTTATGCTTTGTGGATGACTAGTATCAATGATAATCAACTATTACTGTCTCTAACTGTTTGTTGATACTTCTTAGATAGCTAATATCATTATATTTGATATATTATGCTTGACTCCATGATCGCATTTGAAGTAGCCTCAGTGACCATGAGTAATATCTAGTAAAATCTGGTTATCTAACATAATTACGCAACTTTTCGGTATTTCCAAAAGGGGGAAGATAGGTTGTGCTTTTTACTTTGGACTGTGATATTTATAACCTAATGAACCTGGTCTTTGATGATTTGTGATTTTAAAATGAAAAGTGTTCTAACATTGTGTTGATGTTGAGCTGAGTTGAAACATGGCTTATGCTTATGAAAAGTACAAAGTTTGTCATCATCAAAAAGGGGGAATTTGTTGGCCAAAGTGAAGGTTGTTTTGATGATTGACAAAGGAACTTAAGCATGAACCAGGTCCATACACAGTGTACACAGACACATGCAGATTAGAGCACAAGGCATGCATGGGAAGGAGATAAGCTTAAGTTGTTATATCTGATATCTCCTGAACGAAAAAGGTTGCATAAATGATAAGGAGAATGACTCCTTACTCGAGAGAACTCTATCCTAGATAAGAGAGGAGTTAGAAGTTGAAGATAACTAGAACTCTTCCACCAAGAAAGAGTAAAGCATTAGATTTCTAGTTGTTTCCAGTTCTACTAACTCTATATAATGCAGGATGTTCTCATTTTACAGGTACGCACAAATGATGAAGTTAAACGTGAGTTGATAGCAAAATAGCAAGGCATTTTGCAAGTAATTCTTATGTGATTCAAGTGTGCGAACCTGAAGCTACATGAACTAGATAGAAGAACCAGTTCCAAATGTCTGTCTTTTATTCTAGTTTCATTGTAATAGGTCTTTTGAGTTGTACCTTTCAACTTTATCTAGAAGCAATTGTACTAGGTACTCTGAGTGTTGTATTCAAGTTAGAGTTTACTTGAAGTTGTCGCAATAGCTAGAGGCTGGTTGCCACAAAGGGACTCGAGGTAATCCTTAGGTTTATAAAGAGTTTTGTAAATGCTGTTTTGGCTCAGTGATTTAGTGAAGTGTTGGGGAAAATCTTACTGAGTAGTAGGTCGTGGTTTTTTCACCTTTTGAGCAGGGTGTTTTCCACGTAAAATTACTTGTGTTCTTTACTTTTCGTATTTATTATTCCGCAACAGTAGTATAAGGAACACATAGAAGAACCAGGTCCTTCTATAATATGCGCAAGCGAAAATTGGACACCACATAAATCACCCTCCCCCTCCTCTTGTGTGGTATTGAAGTATAAAACATCACAAATGAAGTAAGCGAGCTAAGGGGCTTGAAGTTATCCCAATACCAGAAAGACACTTCACAGAGTGTGATACTAATGTTAGGGGGAAGGTAGTAACCCAACTGCAAGCACATAAACTCGCTATACAAATAAATCTTCGCCCGCAACCCCAAGTCCCACGTACTTCGAACCATAGAACGATTCGAAAGGGGCATACGTACGGCTTTGACTAAACGACTAACTAAGTCTAACAGAATAACAGAATCGGAAGCAGACGTAATCGAAAGAAAGCTTGGGACGAGTAGAAGGAGCTTGCAACGATGGAAGGCTTACGGGATAGGGGCAATATATACTCATATAAAAAAAATTAAAAAACGAATTGAACAGATGTTGGATTGAAGTTTGTTTGATGTAATTTTTTTCGTTTCAATATGTGAGCGTTACTGTGTTAAACCAAAAATCAGACAAAACTGTTAGAAAAATAAAAGAAACTGGAAAAACAGAAGAGTTTAAGAAATATTCCGAGTCCACAATTTTCTTGTGTGTCCTTAAGGAATTTTAACCCCCTCACACGTTGCCAAGGTAATGGATTAAATCCTCCCAGGATAAAACGGAATAAACCTTCCTGCAACAGTGGCAATACAAACTGCAGGATACCAACGAACTCAAAGAACGGAGCAAAATCACACTTACGAATTTGAGAGAGAGAGACTGCGAATTAGGATGCAGTATATTCAGAAAGAAAGAAGTTCTGGAGTGTTTTTCGTGTTTTGAAAATGGAGCCTTGCCTCAGAATTTATAGGCAATTATCAGAAGAGGTGTCTGGAAAAGGTGCCTTTTCAGAAGAATACGCTGCCTGCCGCGGTCGCGGCAGAACCGCGGTCAGAGGGGCCTTCTGAACCTGCCTGCCGCGGTTCTACCGCGGTCGCGGCAGAACCGCGGTCAGAGGGGCTTTCTGAACCTTCAGCAGCAGGGTTCTGGCGTATTTTCAGCAGTGATTTGGCATTTAATTAATTATTAAATAATTAAATAAATTTTGTCCAAAAATAATCTTATCGATCGATCATTTGACAAATCCAAATCCAAAGCCAAAGCCAAAGCCGAAGTCGAGCCGAGCGAGCGACGACGACGGTGCGAGGGTTCATTCTCTTCAACTCCTTTTATGAGCTTTAAGAAGTGATTCTATATATAAGCACACAAATGTGGTTGTCCCTCACCAATGAGGGACAAAGTGCAAGATAAAAGTTCACTTCTTCAAATTTTCAATTTCCCTCCATTTTATTTCCCTCCATTTCCAATTCACACTTCTTCTACTTTAAAGCCCAATGGCTTAAAGTCCAACAATCCCCCACATGAATGGGAATGGCTGTATCAAGAAAGATTATAGATGAAAGCTATGTGATTTTGCAAGTAAGGATTAATTGCATCTGGATAAGTAGGTTTCCCTTTGAACTTTCCGTAGTGAACATATGTCGGATATACTCGGTCAATCGGTAGATTTGATATCTTTGAACCGTCGAACTTTAGTGTATACCTAGACAACCATATGTCACACAATCAACCCTTAACCGTCTTTTAGTTCTCATTGTTGTGTTCGTTTCAGCCATGAACACCGCCTGGTCTCATAAGTGCGTAGAGAATTGGCCTTACTGAATTCTCATTGAAGCGGCTTCCACTTCACACTTACATAGGTGATTCCTAAACGTGTAATCCTTTAGATTGACACTATTTGATAAATACCTCATCAAACTTAGGTAATCATTAAAGAACGTGTAAATTTCTATCCTTGTTACTGAACATTGTCTTCATCATGAGAATGGACCAAAGATTTTATTTTGACAATGTTGAACCGGTCAATCACAACTTTGTTTGAGCTCCTTGAACCTAGATCTCGGAACATCCAAAATTCTAAGTAGAGTTACCGCCATGTTGACTTGTCCTCGGTCATAGTCCCATTCCCTTAGATGATTTCTCAACTCCCTCTCTAGTTAAGCCTTTTGTAAGCGGATCCGCCACATTATCCTTTGATTTTACATAATCAATAGTGATAATTCCACTAGAAAGTAGTTGTCTAACGGTGTTATGTCTTCGTCGTATATGACGAGACTTTCCGTTATACATAACGCTCCCTGCCCGTCCTATTGCAGCCTCACTATCGCAATGTATGCAAATAGGAGCCAAAGGTTTTGGCCAGAACGGAATGTCTTCTAAGAAATTTCGAAGCCATTCAGCTTCTTAACTGGCTTTATCCAAAGCTATAAACTCTGATTCCATTGTAGAGCGAGCAATGCGCGTTTGTTTGGAAGACTTCCAAGATACTGCTCCTCCACCAACAGTAAAAACATATCCACTTGTGGACTTTGTTTCTGTTGAGCCGGTTATCCAATTTGCATCACTATATCCTTCGACAACTGCAGGATATTTATTGTAGTGCAAAGCATAGTCTTGGGTATATTCCAAATATCCCAGAACTCGTTTCATTGCTACCCAGTGATGTTTGTTGGGATTACTTGTGAATCGACTAAGTTTACTTATCGCACAAGCTATATCAGGTTTGTGTACAGTTCATGATGTACATTAAGCTTCCCAACACACGAGCATACTCCAATTGAGACGTACTTTCACCTTTATTCTTTATAAGATGATGATTTAAGTCAATTGGAGTTCTTGCACTTCTAAATTCCAAGTGTTTGAATTTTTCAAGTACCATTTTCACGTAATGTGATTGAGACAAAGCTAGACCCTGAGGAGTCCTCTGGATTTTAATTCCTAGAATTACATCGGCAACTCCTAAGTCTTTCATATCAAACTTACTAGCAAGCATACGCTTAGTAGCTTGAATGTCGGCAATGTCTTTGCTCATTATTAGCATATCATCAACATATAAGCAAACAATGACTATATGATTTGGAACGTTCTTAATGTAAACACATTTATCACATTCATTAATCTTAAAGCCATTTGACAACATTGTTTGGTCAAATTTCGCATGCCATTGCTTGGGTGCTTGTTTTAGTCCATAAAGGGACTTAACAAGTCGACACACCTTCTTTTCTTTTCCCGGAACCACAAACCCTTCAGGTTGGTTCATGTAAATTTCTTCCTCTAGATCACCATTTAAGAAGGCTGTTTTTACATCCATTTGATGGATTTGAAGACCATACAAGGCGGCTAACGCTATTAGCATCCGAATGGATGTAATTCTTGTTACCGGCGAGTATGTGTCAAAATAGTCAAGACCTTCTCGCTGTCTAAATCCTTTGACAACAAGTCTTGCCTTGTATTTGTCAATAGTACCATCGTCTTTCATTTTCTTCTTGAAAATCCATTTAGAACCCAATGTTTTGTTACCTGGAGGAAGATCAACCAATTCCCAGGTATGGTTGCTCAATATGGATTCTATTTCACTATTGACAGCTTCTTTCCAATATTGTGCTTCTGAGGAAGACATTGCTTCCTTGAAGGTACGAGGCTCATTTTCTAGCAGGAAAGTCAGAAAATCTGGACCGAATGAAGTAGATGTCCGTTGACGTTTACTTCTTCTCGGATTTTCCTCATTAGGCATACCATCTGTTATTTCCTCCCGAGGTCGTTTTGACTTTTGGTAGGTCACTTCACTTTCCTTTTTATACGGATAAATAGTTTCAAAGAATTCAGCATTATCTGATTCTATTATCGTATTAACGTGAATCTCAGGATTTTCTGACTTATGAACCAGAAAACGATATGCCTTGCTATTGGTTACATATCCAATAAATACACAATCAACCGTTTTTGGACCTATCTTAACCCTTTTAGGTTTAGGAACTTGTACCTTAGCTAAACACCCCCACACTTTGAAGTATTTCAAGCTGGGCTTCCTTCCTTTCCATTTTTCATAAGGAATGGACTGTGTTTTACTATGAGGTACACGGTTGATTATTCGGTTAGCTGTAAGTATAGCTTCCCCCCACAAGTTCTGTGGTAAACCAGAACTTATCAACAACGCATTCATCATCTCTTTCAACGTTCGATTCTTTCTCTCCGCAATTCCATTAGATTGTGGAGAGTAAGGGGCAGTTGTTTGGTGAATAATGCCATTTTCCAAACATATTTCTTCAAAAGGAGATTCATATTCGCCACCCCTATCACTTCTTATCATTTTGATCTTTTTGTTTAGTTGCGTTTCAACTTCACTCTTGTATTGCTTGAAAGCATCAATTGCCTCATCTTTACTATTAAGTAAATAAACATAGCAGTATCTCGTGCTATCGTCAATAAAAGTAATAAAATACTTTTTCCCACCGCGAGATGGTGTTGACTTCATGTCGCAAATATCTGTGTGAATTAAGTCTAAAGGACTTGAATTCCTTTCAACGGACTTATAAGGATGCTTAGCATACTTTGATTCCACACATATTTGACATTTGGAATTAATGCAATCAAATTTTGGCAATACTTCTAGATTTATCATCTTTCGCAATGTTTTGAAGTTTACGTGACCTAAACGCGAATGCCATAAAGTGTTTGACTCAAGCAAGTAAGAAGAAGCATTCACTTTATTGATAGGAACTGCTATTACATTTAGCTTAAAAAGGCCCTCATTTAGGTAACCTTTTCCTACATACAAATCGTTCTTACTTAGTACAACACTATTAGAAACAAAAATACATTTGAATCCATTCTTGACAAGAAGTGAGGTAGACACAAGATTCTTGCGAATTTCTGGAACATGGAGGACTTGGTTTAGAGTCACTATTTTTCCCGACGTCATCTTCAACGCAATCTTGCCAACTCCTTCAATTTTGGCCGTAGATGAATTTCCCATGAAGATTGTCTCGTCGGGACCTGCGGGGGCATAAGAAGAAAATAACTCCTTGTTAGCACAAACATGGCGGGTGGCTCCAGAATCTATCCACCATTCTTTCGGATTTCCTACCAAGTTGCATTCAGACAACATGGCACACAAGTCTTCCATTTCATCTTCAACCATGTTGGCTTGATTCTTTTTCTTCTTATCATTCTTTGGCGCACGACAATCCACTGCCTTATGCCCAGATTTTCCACAGTTGTGGCAATTACCCTTGAACTTCTTCTTACTTGGGTAATTCTTTGGTCCAGAAGCTTTCTTCCTCTTCTTATTTTGTGGTGCCTCCTCAACAATGTTTGCCCCCATTATTGTCGAGTGTCCACGTGACTTCTTTTCAGCATTTTTGTTGTCCTCTTCTATCCTCAAACGAACAATCAAGTCTTCTAGTGTCATTTCCTTCCGTTTGTGTTTAAGATAGTTCTTAAAATCCTTCCACAGCGGAGGTAACTTCTCAATGAAAGCAGCGACTTGAAAGGCCTCATTTATGACCATACCTTCAATAACAAATTCATTATTAATAATAAGATAAATCTTATTAATAAAATTATTGATTTGGGTCATACCTTCAGCAAGGAGGTCATGTACAATGACTTGTAGTTCTTGGACTTGAGTTATGACCGACCTAGTGTCAATCATCTTGAAATCCAAGAACCTTGCAGCCACGAACTTCTTAAGTCCGGCATCCTCAGTCTTGTACTTCTTCTCAAGCGCATTCCATAACGCTTTTGAAGTTTCCATGACACTATAGACATTGTACAAGCCATCTTCCAAACAACTCAAAATGTAATTTTTGCACAGGAAATCAGAATGTTTCCATGCTTCAGTTACAACAAGTCGTTCATCATCCGGAGTATTTTCAGCCATGACCGGAGGATCCTCCTTGATGAAACGTTGCAAACTCAACGTAGTAAGATAGAAGAGCATCTTCATTTGCCAGCGTTTGAAGTCAATACCGGAAAACTTTCCGGGTTTTTCTGCCGGTGCCATAGCATGAGCAGGAGTAGAACGGCTTGACGAGGCAGCAGCACTCGTAACAGTAGCACCCGTTCCCGCAACACTTCCATTAGTTTGGTTTTCATTCGTCATATTTCTGTAAAGTTGAAAACAATACAGAACTTTGTTAAATCAGTGAAGTTTTGATATCTTCAAACTGAATATCAAACCAAACATACAACACGTAACAATGGTGAAGTTTTTATATACTTCAAACCCGTACGTTTATTATTCCGGCAAAGTTTTTATGTACTTTAAACCGGACAGAAAGAATTATTGGAGTAGAAAGCAACAAGGCTTTAGTCTCCAAAACAGTATACAAAATATGAATAACAGTTTAATATATGTTTCAACACAGAAACGTTAGTATTAAAAATTCCTTAAGCTTGTGAGCGTTACTGTGTTAAACCAAAAATCAGACAAAACTGTTAGAAAAATAAAAGAAACTGGAAAAACAGAAGAGTTTAAGAAATATTCCGAGTCCACAATTTTCTTGTGTGTCCTTAAGGAATTTTAACCCCCTCACACGTTGCCAAGGTAATGGATTAAATCCTCCCAGGATAAAACGGAATAAACCTTCCTGCAACAGTGGCAATACAAACTGCAGGATACCAACGAACTCAAAGAACGGAGCAAAATCACACTTACAAATTTGAGAGAGAGAGACTGCGAATTAGGATGCAGTATATTCAGAAAGAAAGAAGTTCTGGAGTGTTTTTCGTGTTTTGAAAATGGAGCCTTGCCTCAGAATTTATAGGCAATTATCAGAAGAGGTGTCTGGAAAAGGTGCCTTTTCAGAAGAATACGCTGCCTGCCGCGGTCGCGGCAGAACCGCGGTCAGAGGGGCCTTCTGAACCTGCCTGCCGCGGTTCTACCGCGGTCGCGGCAGAACCGCGGTCAGAGGGGCTTTCTGAACCTTCAGCAGCAGGGTTCTGGCGTATTTTCAGCAGTGATTTGGCATTTAATTAATTATTAAATAATTAAATAAATTTTGTCCAAAAATAATCTTATCGATCATTTGCCGAAGCCGAAGCCGAAGCCGAAGCCGAGCGAGCGACGACGACGGCGCGAGGGTTCATTCTCTTCAACTCCTTTTATGAGCTTTAAGAAGTGATTCTATATATAAGCACACAAATGTGGTTGTCCCTCACCAATGAGGGACAAAGTGCAAGACAAAAGTTCACTTCTTCAAATTTTCAATTTTCCTCCATTTTATTTTCCTCCATTTCCAATTCACACTTCTTCTACTTTAAAGCCCAATGGCTTAAAGTCCAACACAATACTCCAGAGACATGACTAATATTACTAAAGAATGAAGAATCAATTGCTAGAAAATGTTGAATTCTTGAGGAAAATAAAGCCAGAGTGAGAATAGTAATTCAGATATTTCGTATGTGATGACATATTACAAACGGACAGTCTTATTACAACGATTTTACTAAAGAATTAATCAAGGAAATTTGTATAGATAGATCAGTTCACAGAACAAGAAAAAAACTGACATTTCAACCATAATTTTGCAGTTTCTATTAAATTTGTTCAATAAAACGATAGGAGACATTTCGAAATGTAACAAATTAAAAGGAAACACAATAGTTAATATTTCTAGAAGCTATTCGAGGAGAGTACCTATGTTATGTTGTTTAAGTACGTGAAATGTTAAAAAACTTAAGCCACGTCCGGAGAATGAAATGATGTTTCAAAAAAGTCATTGAAATACTTACGGGAATCAAAGTTAGCATTAATTCGCTAAAGCATAAATGATTTTCATTAATTTACAAACCTAACATATTTAAAATGTTGGGTATAACTTAATAACCGTTTACCATATTTGGCTAAAAGAGTGATTGAGTTCGAATCAAGCGAGTGAGTAGAAGACATGGCGAGAGAGCGAGTTCGACTCGCGAATGATCATCAAATGAAGGACTGGTCCTTTTGCGTCGATACTGTAGCAAGACTGGTAATAAACGACCCTTCTTTCTAGATCGGTGATTTTGTTTGGCCGAACCAGCTATCGAAAGACTTGCAAGCAACCTACACTAAACTAAGCGAGCTAGAAGCTAAAGTGAATCTTTTATGGCATCTTTTTCTTTGCTTTGACCGCGACTTTTGTTTGGTTTTCCCCTTTCCTTCGGCCCATGTTGCAAAGCTAGCACTAAGCTCGATCCTTAGGGGTCTCTCGTGGATGGCAGCCAGTCAGTCCTTTTCTTCTGTTGATGCTGAGACAAGTGTAATGAAACTTTTAAACCATCAGTCCAATTTAACATGTCGTATAAGGTTTTTAATTGACTTATTTGAAGGTAACTAATTCAACCTTTTTTAAAATCTTGGTGTATTAAAGTTAAACAATAAAATGCATGATCACTTGGACTTTTTTAATCTCGTTACAATACTTTTGAATTATAAATAATGAATTTGATTGCTATATTAACGGTTTCTCAAGGATAAAACATTTTTAGATGGATTAATGTCAAGAACTCCTCTTAAACGTCTCGGAGAAGTTAAAGAAGTTTCATCTCTTGTAGCTTATCTTTGCCTTCCTGCGGCTTCCTACATCACTGGACAGGTTATAGCCGTTGATGGAGGCTTCACGGTTAGTGGGTTCCAATTCCAACGGTCCAGATTATGATTAGTTCTCGTTTAGAAAATGGTGAAAGATTTTCTACCTTAATACCTTTGTAATAATTATGTACTTGTTGATCATGTTCTGTGTTTAATTTCTCGAGTGTGTTAATTCCAGTTGAAAACATCATGTATAAAAGTTGTGATTATGTCAATTTGTTCAATACTTTCTCTCCTACATTTTGTGTGGGTGTTTATAAAGTTCAAGAAAGAAAAAAAGATTATTGGCACATACCAAAAGTATCTTTAAGCTGTGATTTTGAACATGCCATATTTCTATGTTTATAAGGGCATTCCATTAAAGATAAATGAGAATTTTAAACCAGGGATAGTGGTAGAAGTTCAGATATTGGTTCGGTCGAACTCAAATAGTGTATTTGAGTTCCTCCACTTTATATTATGTAGCAGTATTTATAAAATTTAAGAAAGAAACAAAGATTATCCGCACATACCAAAAGTATCTTTAAGCTGTGATTTTGCACATGCCACATTTCTATGTTTATAATATGAGAATTTTAAAACATGGGTAGAGGTAGAAGTTTAGATATTGGTTCAGTCGAACTCAAATATGTATTTATATAAAGAATTCATTAAATTATACATATATTAAAGTTATAATCCAATTATTAGCACTTAAAGTCATTATTCTAAAAAATTAAAATCATCAAGTTAAAATTGTAGCTTCACCTCTAGTTTTAAATAAAAGAGTTTTCAAATATAAAAACATTAATGGGCATTGTCTGTTGGGATATACTATTAACCATGCGGTTTAGACATAGTATTATATTTTGTTATTTATGAAACAATTATTTATTTAATTTATTCAATTCAATAAAGCACTGTTTTAAATAGATCATTTGTAACATGTGTGTCCTTTTGGTTATGTAGTAGACAATTTAGGGAGTCTTAGCTCATACACAGAAGATTAAATTATTGGTTCTCATAATTAATAAACTATGTTCACAATCGAAGATATTATCGGACAAAATATCTTGATGATTGTAGCACAAGATTATTGTATAATTTGTCTTGATTATGGGAGTAGGTTTACTCCAACTTCTTGTGCTAGTGTACTCAGTGTATATTGAACGGACCAAGTAGAGAAAATGTATTTTTATACTGAATACATATAAAATATTTTCTTTAATTCATTAAATGAGCTTATACTCCTAATCTTGATATAATTATTAAGATCAATGTAATTTGTTTATTGTTTTGATTTATCAAAAGGTACGACTCTATTTAGAGTTAGTATATGCCTAATAAATTGGACAATAACGAATAACATTTGTGAATAATAATTAGTTGATAGAATCCATGACTTGGTTTTTGGGTTTGATAATACCCATTTATATAAGCTTATAGGTTTTCATGTGAAAACCCGGCCGGTGGATTTTGTATCCGTCACATGAGATGGTCTAAGCGGAATTATAAAGGATTTAATTAGTTAATTGAATTAAATTATCAGTGATTTAATTTAATTAACTGGTATTTGAAATCTTAACATGGGGAGTTAAAATAAGTGTTAATAAATTTACGAAATTCATATTGAGGAGTTCAATTGCAGTTTTTTAGTGGAATAAATTGCAATTAATTATAGTAAGAATTAATTCATGCTAATTTAGAATTAATACTATAATTGGTAGCCTCTTATTATTTCTGTGGTCCCTGCTATACCTAGTAAAAACCTGGACAGACTTGGGTAAAAAGTAGCTTGGGAGAAAAGTTACCTTTTTGAGTTGGAGTAGGATTCTACTTATAGAATCCTAATCCCACACGATTTTAAGCCTCTTTTAGGGCTTAATTTCGAATCTATAAAAGGTAGACAGGTTTCTCCTATTCAAAAGACCCCAGAGTTGTATTGTTTTTGCCCACCCAAAAGCAAAAGTGTTCAAGGTTTTACTAGGCATATAGCAGAAGACTACAGCCCTGGATTCTTGCTGCTTGGAGAATTTGTGCAACTATTTCAAGAGGTTAGTATTCCTGATCTCATTATTATTGCGTTGTCTAGTTTACATGTAATTGATGCCTGATTGTATGCTTGCTTCCGCAGCGCATGTTCTAACATTGTCCCCTTTCCATTATTCAGGTCACCATAATACAACACTCCAAGCATTGTTTTTGGAGTTTCCAAATATAAAACAATAGGAGAAGTTTCATCAATAATAACATAACATAAAAAGAAAAAAGCAGAATAATTATCATTAGCTATCATTTTAGAAAACTTTAGCCATGTTTATCACCTCACAATTTAATTTTAAAATATGCAAGACAGGGTGGATTACATTGTCCCTTCTGTGGTTTCGGTCCACCTAACGCAATACTCCAAAATCTGCTTCTTGGAGTTTGCAAAGATCTGATAATATAAAAGAGTCTCGTAGTACTATACGAAAGTTTAGTGGCAAACAAGATAAGTACTCTCTTAATTATTTATCGGTCTTAATATACGGGATACATTTTTTTTAATTTACAACAATAACGATGACGACGATGAGGACAACAGCAAATCTAGTGTAATTTTACAAATAATATTTGAAGAGCATAATGGATATGCAACTTTATCCCCACCTTGTGAACATAAAAAAGTTATTTTCGATATGCCTTCTGCTCCTGAAAAGCGTAATCACAACACTATTGAACATTAATATCACTACTAGAAATTAGTTGATTTCCGTCCGCTATTTCCGACCGAAATCGTTCGGAAATTGATAGTTTCCGACCAAATTCCGACCGATTTTAATTGGACGGAAAAAAAATGATTGCAAATGTGTGTCGTCGGGAACTTCAACGCGTTGACTGACAGTCAAACCTCATTTCCGACCGAAATAGGACGGAAACTATTAATTTTTTTTTAATTTTCAAATTTCCTACCGAAATCTGTCGGAAACTATTAATTTTTTTTATCAATGTAACGTGTTTAAGAACACTGATTTTAAAAAACTTACTATCTTTTTAAACGTCAAATATTTACTCAAATAAGACCACGTGAACGGAAGAACCAGAGTAAAGATAAGAAGGAACTCAATGGCGAAGGTTGCAGCGTTTGCCAAAAGCTCCAGATGGTCACTTAATGGTTTGGCCGCTCTTGTCACTGGCGGCACTTCTGGAATTGGGTAATGATTTTAATTTTCTGTCGTAAAAATTCATTATACTGTCAGTGCATATAACTTACTGTAAATCTTTTGTATAGACATGCAGTTGTAGAGGAGCTAGCTGGACTTGGTGCTAAAGTGTATACATGTTCGAAGACAGAATCAGAACTAAATGAACCAATGCAAGACTGGGCAGACAGAGGAATTCAAGTCAAAGGTTCAGCTTGTGATGTAACTTGTAGAGAGCAAAGAGCTCAGCTCATGGATAAAGTTTCCTCTGCATTCGATGGAAAACTCAACATTCTTGTAAGAACTATATATGATTCCATCTTCTTATTATTAGTTGTTGGTTAGATCCCCCCCCCCCCCCCCTCCCTCACTCACACACACAAACAACTTATATATATTAATTTTACAATGTATTGGCTAACGTTGAGATGGTCGTGGATGAATTTGGTGCCAACGCACTGGATCTGCACATGTTAGTGAAAATTCATATCAGAGGCGGATGTAGTGAATAATCCATGTGGTTCGTCCGAACCACACTAAATAAGTCTAACCTAGTATATTACATGAAATGTGGTAAAATTTTGAATTTGAACCTTATCAAATCCTGGATCCACCTCTAATTCATTAAGCCGATCGGCCTAACTTGCTTAGAATGAGATGTAGTAACTGTTGTATTCATAGAGAGATTCATAAAGAGCTGCTCGGATTAATTTCTTGGAGAGGAGTGAAATTAAGAGATCTAATGCTGGAAATTTTTGCGTTGCTTTAGATTATGCTGGTTACTAAAGCAACATTTAGTTTTCAGACAGTATAAAACTTTTTAATTTCGACCATGTTATTACCTTGTGTTCTTGGTGTAGATAAACAATGTTGGAACAAACATTTGGAAGCCATCTATCGAATATACTGCCGAAGATTATTCCCATATGATGGCTACCAATTTAGAATCTTCATTCCATCTCTCTCAACTTGCTCATCCTCTTCTGAAATCATCTGGAGCTGGAAGTATTGTTTTCACGTCCTCTGTTGCTGGTCTTGTCCACGTGTCCGGTACTTCTATTTATGGAGCAACAAAAGGTACTGTACTCATCATCCTTCTATATATGGAAAGACACGTGTCTTAATATGGTATAAATACAGGGTGCGAGTAAATTTTCTTCTTATGCATGTTTTTACCCTGTATTTAATGGGGAAATAATGTGCTAAAAGACTAGCTCTTTCTTACTATTTATTAACTGATGGCAGCTGCAATGATTCAACTTACACGAAATTTGGCTTGTGAATGGGGAGAAGATGGTATTCGGGTTAATGCCGTTGCGCCATGGTACACAAAGACACCACTCGTGAAAGATGTAATATTCTCCTCCTGTTGCTTCTGTGTATGATTTTATAAGTCATTTTACATCAGATCTCAAGGAACTCATTGCATTCAGTTCGAACTATGTAAATATATGTACATACATTAAAATCAGTGTCTACTTATATGTTCACACTTGCTTAAACCCACTAAAACTAAATCTTGAATTCACATCTACCTGAGTAAAACATACTTTGATGCTAACAGAGAGTCATACTCCACATCCAAGCAGGGAGTTGCTACTGACACTTAACTTTTGTCAATTTAACAATTCCTCTAAGTTGGGTTTGGTGCATGTCAAAATTTAATAGTAGAGTACTATTAATTTGATGGCTTTATATTCACAGGTTCTCAAGGATAAAGCATTTTTGGATGAGTTAATAGCAAGAACGCCTCTCCGGCGTCCAGGAGAAGTTGAGGAAGTTTCATCCGTCGTGGCTTATCTTTGTCTTCCTGGCGCTTCTTATGTCACTGGCCAGGTTATAGCCGTTGACGGAGGATTCACTGTCTATGGGTTCAAATAGCCAGAGAACTGCTATTTTCTCTTGTTCAGTGTTTTTTCACGTGTGATGATCCAGTTGAAACCATCACAAATAAAAAGTCTTGATCATATCAGCATGTTAGATATGAAGTGTTTTTAGTGTGTTAGATGAACGCTATTGTACTGAAGATGTAACTTCAGAACACGCATTATATCTTTTAGTGTCAATTTTCATAGAATCCATCTTGCCTAGTTCTTTCTTTCATTATACAATAACATTACATCCGCTCGAAAACCATATCATGGTTCGAATTAGGGCTGTCAAATGAGCTTAGGCTGATTTTAGGCTGGTCAAAATGGGCAGAGTCAATAAATGGACGGGTCAATGACCCGCTTAAAAGTTACTTGGGCTAAGATGGACTGGGTCAAGAACGGCTAAAATTTGGGTCATAAGCCAATCCCGCCAAACTATTATCAAGCTTTAATTAATGTGTGTTTTTTTCTTATACAACAACAATAACATACCCACTTTTATCCTACACCGTGGGGTCTGTGGAGAGTAGTGTGTACGCAGACCTTAGCCCTACCTTGTGAGGATAGAGAGGCTGTTTCCAATAGACCCTCGACTTAGGAAAACATAAGCACCACATTAATGAAAATATAGACAAGAAGGGACAGTACCAAAAAGCCATATAAAAGCAAAACAAAAACAACAAGGTAATAAGGTAATCCACAATGAAAGAAAACAACGGTTAGTTATAAAAACCTACTGCCCACAGAAAGCGAGACTGTGTGCAATACTACTGTTATGAACACTCTAGGCTACCTACTCTACACCCTAATCCTCGACCTCCATACGTTCCTATCAAGGGTCATGTCCTCGGTCAGCTGAAGTTGCGCCATGTCTTGCCTAACACCTATCCCCACCTTTTCTTTGGCCTACCTCTATCTCTCCGTAGGCCCTCGAATGTCAACCTATCACACCTCCTCACCGGGGCGTATGTGCTCCTCCTCCTCACATGACCAAACCACCTAAGTTGCGCTTCCCGCATCTTGTCCTCAATCGGAGACACACCTACCTTGTCGCGAATAACCTAGCTCATTTCTGATCCTATCTAACCTGGTGTACCCGCACATCCATCTCAACATCCTCATCTCTGCTGCCTTCATCTTCTTGACATGAGCGATATTGATTGGCCATGTGTTGTTTTCTTATGAATTGTTTAATTACCAAATAAGATTTTTTGTTTTGTTCTGGTCATATATAAATATCAAACAAAAAAACTATTTTAAACATATATTAAGCAAAGTTGCTCATGGATCAATTTGGGCTAAAAATCAGCCCAACGTTAGATGAGCTGAGATTGGTTGGGTCAATATGGATTGAGTTCAACAATAGGCCGGGTCAATGAGCAGCCCAATCTTGGGCGAGTTGGACGAGTTAAATGAGTTTGGGCTCAAATTGCTATCCTATGTAGAATCATTAATTTATGAATAATAGACCAATAATAGTATAGTACTTGTGTTTCCCAAAAGAACGATAATCTCTGATTAAATAGCTGATTCAAGCCGCAGCAACAGAAAGCCCCAAACCGGTATTATTTCTTACAGCTAAGATGAGAACATACAGTGTAAGTTTAGAGCATTAGGTTTCTTTTACTCAATTTTCCTTCAGAAATTACTTCTAACAGCAAATGAGAGGCTCTGTGTGCGTATTTCAACAGCATTTTTTGATATTTTCATTCTGTTGCTTTGTAACTATTACAACCAAAGGAAAGTTGTTTGCATTATTTGAACACTATGTACAAATAATAATGTGAGCACGTGATTTTTGTCTCGCTTAAATTACTCCTATAGAATTCTTAAAATTAGGATTTTTCTTTATTTGTTTGATTTTTAGGATTAATTACATAATTCTTGTGATTGTTTGCATTTTGTATGCATTTTAATTGATATAATTCATAAAAAAAATACAAAAATAACATATTTGCATTTAGGACCCAATTTTATATTTTTAGTTCTATTAGTTAATTAACATTACAAAAATGGAAGAAAATAAAAAAAATTAGTCCTTTTGCATTTTTATAAAAGAATTAATTAAAAAGAATAAAGGGAAGAGAAATAGGCTGGCCAGTCAATAGTCAAGCATTGGGCCAATTTTAATTCCAGCCCAAACAAACCCCTGAACCAAACCCGTTTCAACCCAGCCCAAATAAACCCCTGTACCCGTCTCAACCCACGCCCAGTCCAAGCCCAAAAACACCCCACCCGGTCCAGCCCCTAATAACCTAAACGACACCGTTTTACTAATCTCAAATCCCAGCCGTCGAGGTTCCTTGATCGGACGGCTGGGAAGCTAGGTGTTTTAAGTATATAACTGTCCAAATAACACCACCCCCCTCAAGACCCCCTACCCTCGTCTCTCTCAGGCCTCTCATCAGAAACCCCTAATGCCACCTTCCCCTGCCGTAAGCCGCTGGCCGGAAATCGCCTCCGCCGGCGGCGAGTCTCCAAATTACCCCAGAAATACACCATAGCACCTCCTCCTCCTCCTCATCCCGAATCTAGCCTCACTTTCTTTCAAATCCCCTTCAAACACCTCGAATAATCCAAACCCTAGTGCCGCCTCCCAAACCTTCCCAAAATTATACCCCAGACCCTCCTCACCTTCTTCTTCCCAAATCCCAAACCAATTTCCTTCAAACCTAGCCAGAATTGTTCGAATCCTAGATCTAGGGTTCAAATTTGGGGTCTCAAGGAATTTCGGCCTGCTTGGATGTTTCCTAGTGATCGTTTGATCCTCTCATAATGTTGTTTGCTTATTTTTGGTAAAGAATAGGCAAATAACATCATTTGGGGATCAAGTTCAAAAGACAGTCAAGATTAATTTTAAATTCGTGTAAGTATCTTCATCTTGTAGTTTTATTTTACTATTTTTTGCTTTATTTTTTAGCTTTTGTCTAGTTCCTATCGATTTTTCTTCTCCAGTATGCAATTTAGAGAATTTTAATTAGAATTAATTTTGTCCTGTTCCCTGTTTGTTCTAGGATTTTATTTCTTGTTGATTTAGTTTAGTTTGGTTAATTAGTATTCCTGCCTGCTCTCTGATTTTTGTTTGCCCGTATTATGATTTTTAGTCTAATTTTTGTTACTTAGATTGTTAGTTCATTTTGGGTTTTTATGTTAATTAAAATCCTGTTTGGATATAGCTGAGTAATTCCCAGCCTTTGATTGATTAACTATGGTCATTTTTGACCAAGTTCAAAAGGGCTAGGGTTAGTTTGTCATATGTTAGTAATTTTAGGATTAATTCAGGGGTAGTATAGGTATTTTAATTAGAGAACAGTGCAGTAACTGAATTGGAACCCCCTAGAACCTTCTAGATGGGGGTTCTAATTTGAAACTCAGGAATTGGGTAGTATAACTTGACCAACAAGGCATGAATTGAGGGACTAAGTAGTTAAAAACTGAAAATAAATGAGGGACTAAAATGTAAAAGGAAAATCTGAGAGTTGCCCTAGTTTTGGTCTATTAAAGGGCAGTACCCCTTCCTTGCAATACAAGTTTTAGTGGTTTACAAATCTAAAAAGTTTTGAGAGGGAAAAATCTGAGAAAGAAGTGTTGAAAAGTTTCAGATCTGGAAAATTTCAAAAATTCAAAAAAAATTGAGAAGCCTAGTGAGATCAAATATTCAAAAAATCAAAAAAAAATTAGTCTTAGAAATGCTGCAAAGTTCTGAAACTTCATGCAACCAGAACTCCAAAAATATTATTCCATTGAAGTTTCTTAGGATAATTTTGAGTTCCAGCTGTTAAATAAAATTTCCAGCTGATATAAGGTTGAAAATGGCTTGAATATTCCTTGTGTCTTGGTAGTTGAAGTTTCAGAAGTTCTTGGGTTGACTTCGAGTCTATTTTGGTTCATTCAAACCTGTTTTTGGTTGTTAATTGGTGCTGTTCCTCTACAATTCACTCCTGGGCTGCTGTGATACTATTTTGGGTTTAAAATTGATCCTGTTGCGGCTGGTTTTAACTGCTGATTATTGTTTGCTGCTGCTGACCTCTCCTTCTTCTTATTTTGATTGAAATTCCAGGTATATTTTGGTCTCAAGTAATGTGTAATGGCTGGAACAACATTTGAAGTTAAATGATGAAGAATTGTTTATTTTCACATGATTTTTCTGCGGTTGTTATTCAGTTTAAATACTTAGCTTAATAGTATTATTTGGACAATTGCTTCATTTGTATTAATAGGACTACTTGGACTGTATTGGACTGCTGAATTTTCATAGAACTATACAGTTTGTCCTGTTGAACAATGTCAGATTTAATTAGTTTTAGTCTTATTATCATGTTTGAAACTCAAGCTTAGAATATGATTTGGTTTAATCATGTTAGCTGTAGTCCTGTTAGAATATATTAACGTAGATTCGAATCTGAAAGTAAACTGATTGATTTAATTTGCTTATCAGGTTTGTTTATTAGAAATCAGAAACAAATGGTAGTAGTTACTTCTAATGTTTGGTCCATGATTAAGTTGTTTACGGGGATATTGATTGACATTAAAGGGTATCAGATTTCCAGAATAGTTCATTGGAATACAAACAAGTTGAAACATATATGAGTTTTGAATTTTAAACAATTAAGAGTTGTTAAGTCCAGTTGTGATTAAAATTAGATTCTGTTGTGTTCATTATCAGATCTAGTAAAACCAGTATCAGATTTTGGGCTCATTATGGGCCAAAGCAGCCCACCCTCTTGTGTAAACGAAATTTAGGCTTGTTTGCTTAATAGGAGGCCCAGGTATTATCAGCCTTTTGTGTAAATGAGATTTGGGCCTGGTTACATAATAAGAAGCTAAATATTACTGGCCTTTTGAACTAGTTCGCGTGGGCAAAGTAGTGGACTGATCTGGGATTAAATATTGGGTCCCTAGCTTGCCTTCGATTTGGGCCTGTATAGAAGCCCACGACTGGACAGCTTCTAATAAAAGCTGACAGAATTTTCCTCACTCTTGGACTAATTTTCGAAGCCCAATGTACTAAAGGCATGAATCCATATTTTGAGTTATTGGTTTACTTTTATTATATAGGCTTGGGCCTTTCAAGTTAAGTAGAAATTTGAATTAAGGGGTATTCAATAAAGAAGATCCTCTTGTTTGGGTTTGGACTTGATCTTGGGGCCCTAATTTCCTTGAATGCTTTTAATAGTAGTTATTGAATAATATTAATTAAGTTTTTAGAGACAATCCTTAATAGAGAATAATAGTTCCTTTTAGGGTGGCCTTTAAAATAAACCGAGATGCGCCGCGCCAAACAAAATTCACAAATTGCGTGGCCCTCAATAATTATCTTTTAAAAAATCCTTAGAATTCGGGACGTGCCATTTAGCGAATGTTCATGGCCTCCCACAAAGTTAGTAACGCGTTAGTCACTTTAGTGCGTTCTTTAATAACTTTACTTCCCTAAACTCGGGTGCGCATTTATGTGACCCAAATCCAAGTCCCAACGATGTTAAAATATATCAAAAACCGCGGGTGCATTTATGTGACGTGGTTCGAAATATGTTTTAATAACGTTGCAATTCTCCTTAAAATTAAATAAAAGCGGTAAATAATTTAAAATTGCACTATAGGTTGAAACATGTGTTAAAATCAGGTAATAAGCCAAATATGATAGTTTAAGCGACCGTGCTAGAACCACGAAATCCGGGGGTGCCTAACTCCTTCCCCCGGGTTAACAGAATTCCTTACTCAAGAATTTCTGGTTCGCAGACTTCATTTGGAAAGTCAAAAATTTCCTGGATTTGGGATTCAAGATAAACCGGTGACTTGGGACACCAAATGCCAAACCTATCCCAAGTGGCGACTTTGATTAAATAAATAATCCCATTTCAGATAATGTCACTTTAAATTGGAAAAACTCCCTTATACACTATCCTTCGGGGTAGGTGTGTAAAAAAGGAGGTGTGACAGCTCTGGCGACTCTGCTGGGGATATGAACCCAGAACTTTTGGTTCAGGGTTCAAGAATTCGAGCTTAGAATAATTGTTGTATTTGGCTTTGTTTATTATCTGATATTTTTTCATGTTGGGCTTAATGTGCAAAATGATGCTTTTACCGCTTTGATATTATTTGAACTATACATATAAACTGTTACGAAACCCTTCTCTTCTTATCTTCGGGGATGTGCTCGCTGGTCGAGACTCCCTATTCTGTTAGTGTCATACCTTGAAATAAGAAAGAGGCTCAGACAAGTTACTAAGCCGGATGATCTTTCGGGTCCCCGGTACGTAGCCCCCTCCTCGATTCGAGTTGTCCGCTCGGGTACACAGTCTAGAACAAATACCCAGGTTTTGAACCTAGTATAACAAAGCCTCATGCCGGATCCCTAGTAGGAACGTTTGTTTGCATCACGTGCATTTGACTTAGGGGACTCAACACAGGGGTTGGGTCCGTCTAGGACAGGTGACATGAAATGAAAAGACCATCCTGATGCATCTTACGTGCTACTTATGCATTTATTTGTTTCGGTTTGCATGTTGACCGGCTTCTAGAAAGGGACAGAAAAATCAAAAAAAAAAAAGGAAAAGAAAGAAAGAAAAACCAAGAGTGAGAGGTAGGTATTTTTTTTAGCAAATTCTTAAACCCTGCCGAATTTTTGAGAAAATGAAGGAAAAAGAAAAATTTTGTTTTCAAAAATAGTTGGTTTTGTCAAATCTGCCCGAACTACGCCGGTTTGATTCCCACAGGGCGTGGGATATGTAGGCAACCCCCATCGGGTCCAACTGCCCTTTTTCAAAAATAGCCCAAAACCAACAAAAATCTTAATTTTTGCCACAAATAAGTCAGGTGATGCCATTCTTGCTTAAAATAAGCCGAATGTCCCCAAAAGGGTGCCGGAAGGCTGTTTTTGCAAGAACAGCCAGCTTGGGTCATTTTCAACGGTTAGCGGGCACATCCTTAAAATCGTCTTCCCCGAAGTGCTAAAAGGCCGTATCTGCAAAGCCAGGGTTTTGTTTTTGAAATAAAAGGTTTTGAAAAAGAAAAAAATTTCCCAAAAATTGTTTCTTTACTTTTCGCATTTATTTTTTCAAGAACTACCTTGGTCTGATTCATGCGGGATCATGATACGTTGGCAATCTCCATAAGATTCAACCGTAACCCTAAGAGAAAAGAAAAAGGGAGGAAAGAACATAAAAGAAAAAACACGAGAGGAAAAGAAAAAAAGAGAGAAAGAAAATAAGAAAACCAAGAGAAAGAAACCATGGCAAAAAGCAAAGGCAAGAATGAAAGCAAAGAAAAGAGAAAGTGAAAAAAAAAGAAAAGAAAAGAGAGGCAATGAAAAATGAGAGAAAAGGGCAAAAGGAAAGAATAAGGAAAAGCCGGGATGACGCATGCAACCGTTGCAAAACATATAGAAACACATTTAACTGTATAGGTGCATCACGCCTCAACGTGCGATTACCTATCCGTTATTTGCCTCAAACCGTTTGCTGTTGTCGTATTCCAACTTAGGTTTTATAGAAATGGTGGTTGGTTTTTGGTAAACTGGCATCACATCAGTATTTTACCAAATCAAAAGGGAGTGTAGAAATGTCGTCGGAAATGACCTTGCCAGCAGTTCCCTTCCCTAAGGATAGCCCCATCTCAGGCATCCTGGCCTCCGAGTCTGCAGCGGCCGAAGAAAACAGAATCTTACGTCTCCGGGTCATGGAGATGTGGGATGTATGGACTAATGGAAGGGAGCCTCCAAGTGCTATCCCCGGCTTTCCTGAACTGTTCCCTAGATCAGGGGGTACTTCTAATATTCCCATTAGTCATCTGAATACCCCACTGGGACAACCCACCATATCTGCTCATTTTGTAGGAACACCTTCTGAGGTCCGCCCCCAGGTGTTCACATCAGGAGTAGCCCCCAATATCTTTACCGCTCCACCATGCTCGGCCACCATACAACCTTCACTGCCTAGGCCTACTTTTGATCCTTCGGCCTTTACTTTTCAGAATTCTATTTTTCAAGTGCAGCCTCCTCAGTACCCCACCTATACTTACTCCCAACCACCTCCATATGAGTTCACAACGGGACAGGAAAAGACTCCCAAAGCTCCCGAACAGGATGAAATGGCAAAAAGGATGAGAAGCCTGGAACAGAGCCTCAAAAACATGCAGGGTTTGAGTGGGCAGAAGAGTGTGTCGTATACTGATCTGTGCATGTTCCCTCACGTGCATTTGCCTATGGGATTCAAGACTCCGAAGTTCGAAAAATACGATGGGCATGGTGATCCCATTGCTCACCTTAAGAAATACTGCAATCAATTGCGTGGGGCTGGAGGAAAAGAAGAATTGCTCATGGCTTACTTTGGGGAAAGCTTGGTGGGTATTGCCTCCGGGTGGTATATGGATCAAGATCTCTCTCGATGGCACATCTGGGACGACCTCGCGAGGGACTTTGTTAGACAGTTCCAGTACAATATAGACATTGCTCCAGACCGGAACTCATTGGCAAATTTAAAGAAGAAGTTCTCAGAAAATTTTCGGGAGTATGCAATCAAATAGCGTGAACAGGCGTCAAGCGTAAAACCTCCGATGGACGAGGTTGAAATGGTCACGGTGTTTCTTCAAGCTCAGGAAGCTGATTATTTCCAAAATATGATGTCAGCTATGGGTAAACCATTTGCAGAAGCTATTAAACTTGGTGAAATGGTGGAGAATGGACTAAAAACAGGCAGAATTCTGAGCCAATCAGCCATTAGAGCAACCTCCCAAGCCATTCAAGGCGGGTCTAGAGGAATGGCCAAAGGTAAGAAGAAAGAAGAAACGGCTATGGCAGCATCGGGTGCAAGAAGACACTGCGCTCCTAGACCCATGTTCTCGAAAAGAACCCCTCAACATTACTACCCTCACCATGACATGGCTTATGCTCCTCAACCATATGCGGTCATGAATGCTCAACCCTTTGCTCGGCTGCAGCCACATGCCAATAAAAACCAAGCTCCATTCACAAGAAATCAGCCTCCCCACCAAAACCACTATAATCCCCGTCCTCCACAGAATAACTTTCCTCCCCGTGAACCACCCAGGAGGCAAACTTTTACTCCAATTGGTGGATCTTACTCTAATCTATTCCCAAAACTTGTTCAAATGGGTCTACTGCAGTCGGTCCCTCAAACAAGGCATAACCCAGCATCGCCTGCCTACAGAGTCGGTGTCAGATGTGCCTATCATTCAGGAGCAGAAGGGCACGACACAAATGATTGTTGGACATTGAAAAGGGCAGTGGAGAACTTAATAGAGCAAGGAAAGATAGTGCTGAGGGATGAGGATGTCCCAAACGTGACTAGTAACCCACTGCCAGCCCACAATAACGGGCCAGTGATTAGAATGATTTGCAAAGATAAAGAATTTGATCCAGCACTGAAGGCCATAATTGCCATTGCTGATGTGGAGAGAAAACCAAAAATTGCCCGGAAGCAAGATGAAGGGGAAAAGAAGAACAAAGCCACCCATTCAAAACCAGAAAAGAAAGTTGAAGCAGGAACGGGGGCAATGCCTCTCAAAGATGCTGTCCTATATGTCCCACCTATATGTCCCACGAGGCCGCAACGAAACGCAGTTGACTTTGAGTCCTCCAAAGAGATTTGAATTGAAAAAGACAACCCAGATGTATGTACCCAAGGGAGCTTATGTGGTGCGGGGGCCAACTAATCCACCAAGGTTGAGTGAGCCCGTGGTTATTGGCCGCGCGCCACAGAGGCCCATGAAAGATCCTTCCGCGGTGCCTTGGAATTACCATAAAACGGTGGTTACATATAAGGTCAAAGAGATCTTGGTGGAGCTTCAAGACAATCACCCCGTTGAGAAATACTCCAACATAGAAGAAGTAAACAACGCCACCGGAAGGTGTTTCCCATCCAAGAAACCTGTCAGTGCCGAGGAAGCGGAAGCTTTCTTTCAGAAACTGAAGATGGCCGACTATGAGGTGGTTGATCAATTGAGAAAGTACCCTGAAAAAAAATCCTTGCTGTCATTGCTGATGAAATCCCCTGAGCACCCAAAGGTTTTAATGAAGACCCTCAATGAGGCATACGTACCAGCTGAGACTTCTGTAGAACAGTTGGAGAGAATGGCAGAAAGATTTTTCGCTATCAACCAGATTTCATTCAGCAAAAATGACTTGCCTCCGAAAGGCGCTGCACATAATAAAGCCCTGCACTTAACTGTCAAATGTGAAGGATACTACGTGAAAAGGGTTATGGTGGATGGAGGTTCTGGGGTAGATATCTGCCCACTCTCAACTTTACAGCGCATGGAAATTGGGACTGAAAGAATCCGACCCAACAATGTCTGCGTACGAGCTTTCGATGGCATAAAAAGGGATACGATTGGAGAGATCGATCTAATTCTGACCATTGGTCCAGTGGACTTTGAGGTGACTTTCCAAGTTCTAGACATGGACACATCCTATAACTTTCTCTTGGGGAGACCATGGATCCACGCAGCAGGGGCTGTACCCTCCACTCTTCATCAAATGGTAAAGTTTGAGCACGAGGACCAAGAGATCGTGGTCCACGGGGAGGATGAACAATCAATTTATCGGGACCCATCAGTCCCCTGCCTTGAAGCGAGAGAAGGCAGTGAGCACATAGTTTATCAGGCCTTTGAAGTTGTGGTGGCAGACCAGTATGAAGAAGGAAACCCTTGCCCCCAACCCTTCCTATCCAATGCCTCGATTATGGTGGCCAAAGAAAGGATCAGACATGGCTTCAAACAAGGGAAGGGACTTGGAAAATCCCTGCAAGGAATAGCTGATCCGGTGACCCTGCCAACAACTGAAAAGTTCTTCGGGATAGGTTTTCACCCCACCCCAGATGATGTAGAGTGGGCAGATGAGAGAAAGAATGAGGGATGGGTTTTACCTCAACCACTGCCACATTTGTACGAAACCTTTGTCAAGCCAAAGTACAATGAAGAGGAGGAGGATGAGGCTTTTACAGCCGAAGAGATTGAAGAGATATGTGGGGCAATGAGGAAGATACTCTACGAAACCCACATGGTTCAGCAGGGAGAGGGCTCTAGCACCAGTGAGGTATTATACATGGGACCAAGCGCCAAGCTGCAAAACTGGAAGGCTACGCCATTTCCAATCAGGCGGGAGTCCCGGTAGACCCGTCCTGCTACTTTTTCTGCATCCCGAGTTATTCCAGGGTGTAACTCGGATGTTTTTCTAGTTTCTTGTCTTTAAATTTCCGAATGTAAACCCTGTTATCTTCCAAATTCCAAGAGATGAAATCAATATTTCATCGTTCATCTTTCTGATTTTGCTATTTTTCTCTTTTATTTCTTCTTTTCAGTTCTAATAATGCGGCTTTAAATAATATGACATGCTTGCGGACATCATGCCCAGATCCAAACATGCTGTCTAATTGTGAAATAATGAACCAAGAACCAGAATATGATGAAGAAGAGGCTTTTAGGGAAATAAATCGAGAATTGGAACAATTTGGGAATGAATCTAAAGCCAATGGTGCCGTTGAAGCAGCAAATAAGAACATCAAAAAGATTTTGAGAAAGATGATTCAGAGCTCCAGACAATGGCATGAAAAGTTGCCTTTTGCATTACTGGGATATCGCACCACAGTGCGCACATCGGTAGGAGCTACCCCATACCTTTTGGTCTATGGAACCAAGGCTGTTATACCCGCAGAGGTAGAAATCCCTTCTCTCCGGATCATCGTTGAAGCGGAAATCGAGGATAGTGAATGGGTCAAGACTCGTCTGGAACAGTTGTCTTTAATTGATGAAAAATGGATGGCCGCGGTCTGTCACGGGCAGTTGTACCAACAAAGAATGGCCCGCGCTTATAACGAGAAAGTACGACCCAGGAATTTTGAAGTGGGGCAACTTGTATTAAGGCGCATTCTTCCACATCATCAGGAAGCAAAAGGAAAATTTGCTCCTAATTGGAAATGTCCATACATCATCAAAAAGATACTGCCGAGAGGAGCATTGTATCTGGGAGACATCGAAGGAAACGATCCCGAAGCCGCTGTGAATGCGAACGCAGTAAAAAGGTACTATGTCTAGGTTTGCTGCGGTGATAACTTTTGTTCAATTGGGATGACGAAGGCTTTCATTCTTGCTATCCAAACACTATCAACCCTTTGCAAACCCATTTGAGCCGGTTACCCTTCCTTGGTTACCCTCTTTGGAACCCGAAAGTACTATTGAAAAAAAAAAAGAAAAAAAAAAGAGAAAAGAAAAAAAAAGAAAAAAAGGAAAAAAAAGAGAAAAAAAAAACAAAAAGAAAAAAAAGAAAAGAAAAGAAAAATGAAAAAAAAGAAGAAAAACAAAAACAAAACAAAACAAAACGAAAACAAAAACAACCAAAAACAAATGTTTCCCTGAACTACATCTGACTTGATTCCGAAAGGATACGTAGGCAGCCTCTCTCTGGGGTTCAGTCACACCAAAACAAAAATTCCAATTCCCCCAAAAAATGAAACTGGGGCAGATGATATAATGGCTCGGCCATGAGCCCACCAAAATGGTTCCGAAGTTGTAATTCCATCCAAGATTCATTTTACCCAAAAACCTTGTCCAAGTCCTTCCGATCAATTGGCAAAGGCGTGGGAATTGAAAACATCATTGCTGGAATCTGATGCAATCAAATTGAGAGAAATAAAATGAGAGAGTCTTATCGGTGAAAACCTATGGGCACCATAAGGCGACGATGAATAGAGAAATTGAAAATGAGAGAGTCCGCTTAGTGAAAACTCGTAAAGAGCACTATCGGGCGATGGTGAGAAGAGAAATGAGAGAGGTCGATTGGCGAAAACCCGCAAAGGGCGCCATCGTCCGAAAAGAAGACATCTCCCACCACTGAAAGAGTCCTGACAAGGTTCCTTGGTTTTGAGATACGGGTCAATGAGTTTACGAGAAGTTGGAAAGTTTGTGCGGGTCGGGCATCCAATCCAAGAAGCATGTCATGTTTATTTGAAGCTTGCATGCACCCCCAGATAAGTCCTTCTCTTCCTCCCGAAAAGGACACTTCTCTTTAAATTCATCTTCTTGCTTACTTTTTCCTTGAATCCCTTTCGGTCTAACGCTGATTCCGAAACTATTATAAAGAAAAGGTGGCAGGACTGGCTTTACAGGGCTCTCCCTAACAAAAGCTAAAGAAAAGTACCCAGCCTCAGCAGGTGCATCAAGCCAATCCCGACTGGCCATGATGGCGGATGCTTTAAAATCAAAGTTTATTGAAAGAGACAAAGAAAGTCGAGGACAAAGGTCTTAAAGGCAGAATAAAGCGAAAGAGTTGAGGCCCCACACGGGCGAGTCATCATGAAATCCCAAAAGTCAAGCCTTTCGGTTTAAGAAGAGATTCATCTTCAAAACCAGCAAGCAGCAGAGGTTCTCAATAGAAGCTGGGCCAAAGTCAAGCAATTGAGACGATCAAGGCCACACACGTTTCAAACTAACAAATTGTTCTTTGTTTGAAAAGTTGAAACAAGTGTAATCCAAAGCAACCATGCAAGAAGCAGGTGTAATCAAAAGAAAATGCGCAAGAGCTAGAAGCAGCCTCGCAACAATAATCAACTCGAAAGGAAGTTTCCTCAAAAAATCTTTCCTTCATCTTTATTAAAAAAAAAACCAAAATCATGGTAGCACAAGGACCTTTTTCTTTTTATCCCGGCATAACTCGTGGACCTCCCTGGCACAACCCAAGGACCTTTTTCTTTTATCCTGGCACAACCCGTGGACCTCCCTGGCATAACCCAAGGACGTTTTTCTTTTATTCCGGCATAACCCGTGGACTTCCCCGGCATAACCCGAGAACCTTTTCCTTTCACTCCCTGGCATAACCCAAGGACCTTTTTCTTTTATCCCGGCATAACCCGTGGACCTCCCTGGCATAACCCAAGGACCCTTTTCTTTTTATCCCGGCATAACCCGTGGACCTCCATGGCATAACCCAAGGACCTTTTTCTTTTATCCCGGCATAACCCGTGCTTCCCTGGTATAACCCAAGGACCTTTTTCTTTTTATCCCGGCATAACCCGTGGAGCTCCCTGGCATAAACCAAGGACCTTTTTCTTTTATCCCGGCATAACCCGTGGACTTCCCGTGGACTTCCCTGGCATAACCCAAGGACCCTTTTTCTTTTATCCCGGCATAACCCGTGGACTTTCCCGGCATAACCCGAGGACCATTTCCTTTCGCCCCCTGGCATAACCCAAGGACCTTTTCCTTTTATCCCGGCATAACCCGTGGACCTCCCTGGCATAACCCAAGGATCTTTTTCTTTTATCCCAGCATAATCCGCGGACCTCCCTGGCATAACCCAAGGAGCCTTTTTCTTTTATCCCGGCATAACCCGTGGACCTCCCCGGCATAACCCGAGGACCTTTTTCTTTTCCGGCATAACCCGGTCATTCTCCAGCATAACCTGGTAACCCCCCTAGTTTAAGGCTTCATTCCCAAGGATACACAATCCTGATTTTATTGCTTAGATGTGTCACAAATAACTCACGAAATTTTCCTAGTGAAAACTGGGGCAGAAAAAATTTCGTTCATTTGTTTGTTTTGGTGTCTGAGAAGGTTTGACCTCGAGGCATAGGATCCGAGGTAGCTGAAAGAATGAGTCTCCATCCAGAATAAAGAAAGGAAGAAAAGATCAAAAAAGAAGTGAATTCAAAATGCTGAAGCGGACAAAGATGCGGACTGCTCAAAACCTGACTGAAGTCACAAGCTCCGCCTGTCCCGCTTTGATCCCATGCTGAAGAAAGAACCAACCCTACAGCTTGCGAGCATCAAGTCAGATCAGGGCACAGCAAAACCAGAAGCTCAAATCAAGTTTCAAAAGTTTATAGATAGGAATCTTGTAACTCATAGTTGACATGCATAGCTAGCTTAGCTTTGATTTTCGGGTAAGGGTCCAGACAGCGCGCGGAATCACGCTCCTGGTAGTCCCAGCATATGGCCTGGCTCGGAGACGTTTTTCAAAATGCTTCTCATGGAGTGCCACGCAGGCAAAAATCCCTCATGATTGCTCATTTATCTTTGCCAGAAAACCCTTCGTGTCTCCGAGCAAAGAGGGGCAGCTGTGAGCACGTGATTTTTGCCTCGCTTAAATTACTCCTATAGAATTCTTAAAATTAGGATTTTTCTTTATTTGTTTGATTTTTTAGGATTAATTACATAATTCTTGTGATTGTTTGCATTTTGTGTGCATTTTAATTGATATAATTCATAAAAAATACAAAAATAGCATATTTACATTTAGGACCCAATTTTATATTTTTAGTTCTATTAGTTAATTAACATTACAAAAATAGAAGAAAATAACAAAAATTAGTCCTTTTGCATTTTTATAAAAGAATTAATTAAAAAGAATAAAGGGAAGAGAAATAGGCTGGCCAGTCAATAGTCAAGCATTGGGCCAATTTTAATTCTAGCCCAAACAAACCCCTGAACCAAACCCGTTTCAACGCAGCCCAAATAAACCCCCGTACCCGTCTCAACCCACGCCCAGTCCAAGCCCAAAAACACCCTACCCGGTCCAGCCCCTAATAACCTAAACGATACCGTTTTACTAATCTCAAATCCCAGCCGTCGAGGTTCCTTGATCGGACGGCTGGGAAGCTAGGTGTTTTAAGTATATAACTGTCCAAATAACACCACCCCCACTCAGGACCCCCTACCCTCGTCTCTCTCAGGCCTCTCATCAGAAACCCCTAACGCCACCGTCCCCCGCTGTAAGCCGCCGGCCGGAAATCGCCTCCGCCAGCGGCGAGTCTCCAAATTACCCCAAAAATACACCATAGAACCTCCTCCTCCTCCTCATCCCGAATCTAGCCTCACTTTCTTTCAAATCCCCCTCAAACACCTCGAATAATCCAAACCCTAGCGCCGCCTCCGCCGTGCACGGCGGCGCCGCCTCCCAAACCTTCCCAAAATTATACCCCAGACCCTCCTCACCTTCTTCTTCCCAAATCCCAAACCAATTTCCTTCAAATCTAGATAGAATTGTTCGAATCCTAGATCTAGGGTTCAGATTTGGGGTCTCAAGGAATTTCAGCCTGCTTGGATGTTTCCCAGTGATCGTTTGATCCTCTCATAATGTTGTATGCTTATTTTTGGCAAAGAATAGGCAAGTAACATCATTTGGGGATCAAGTTCAAAAGACAGTCAAGATTAATTTTAAATTCGTGTAAGTATCTTCATCTTGTAGTTTTCTTTTACTGTTTTTTGCTTTATTTTTTAGCTTTTGTCTAGTTCCTATCGATTTTTCTTCTCCAGTATGCAATTTAGAGAATTTTAATTAGAATTAATTTCGTCCTGTTCCCTGTTTGTTCTAGGATTTTATTTCTTGTTGATTTAGTTTAGTTTGGTTAATTAGTATTCCTGCCTGCTCTCTAATTTTTGTTTGCCCGTATTCTGATTTTTAGTTTCTGATTTTTAGTTTAATTTTTGTTACTTAGATTGTTAGTTCAATTTTTGGGTTTTTATGCTAATTAAAATCCTGTTTGGATATAGCTGACTAATTCCCAACCTTTGATTGATTAACTATGGTCATTTTTTACCAAGTTCAAAAGGGCTAGGGTTAGTTTGTCATAGGTTAGTAATTTTAGGATTAATTCAGGGGTAGTATAGGTATTTTATTTAGAGAACAGTGCAGTAACTGAATTGGAACCCCCTAGAACCTTCTAGATGGGGGTTCTAATTTGAAATTCAGGAATTGGGTAGTATTACTTGACCAACAATGCATGAATTGAGGGACTAAGTAGTTAAAAACTGAAAATAAATGAGGGACTAAAATGTAAAAGGAAAATCTGAGAGTTGCCCTAGTTTTGGTCTATAAAAGGGCAGTACCCCTGCCTTGCAATACAAGTTTTAGAGGTTTACAAATCTGAAAAGTTTTGAGAGGGAAAAATCTGAGAAAATTAGAAGTGTTAAAAAGTTTCAGATATGGAAAATTTCAAAATTCAAAAAAAAATTGAGAAGCCTAGTGAGATCAAATATTCAAAAAAATCAAAAAAAAAATAGTCTTAGAAATACTGCAAAGTTCTGAAACTTCAAGCAACCAAAAACTCCAAAAATACTATTCCATTGAAGTCTCTTAGGATAATTTTGAGTTTCAGCTTTTGAATCAAATTTCCAGCTTATATAAGGTTTAAAAATGACTTGAATTATCCTGGTAATTCAGTAGCTGAGGTTTCAGGAGCTCCTGGGTTAATTGCTGAGTTTCAATTTGGTCATTCAAGCTATTTTTGTGTTGTTCATTGGTGTTACTTGATTAAAATCACTTCCAAGGTTACTTGATAACATTTCCTGGGTGGAATTAATTCGAAACTGCTGTTAATTGCTATTTACTGCTGCTGATCCTTCCATCTTCTTACTTTCAATACACTTCCAGGTACACACCTTCCAAAATTCCCCATGTACTGCTGAAATGCTGATTTGAAGAAGGAATGAGAAGATTCAAAGATATCTTATGTTTTATGTAGTTGCATATGTTTACTGTGTGTTTAAAATATTGTTCTACTTAGTAATTCCCTATAGTTGTATTATAAATTGTATTAAACAAGACACTTGTATTGTTTGCATATGAACACAAATAAGTAGACCTAGTAGTCCTTTAGATTGACATTAGAATTTTGGCTATGATCCTGCTTATGATCTGAACACTGAGGTCGTTTAAGTAGACTGAAATGTAGTCATTTGTTTAAGTTCAGGAAGGCCGGATCCTCATTTGAATTGCTGGTGATATGCAATCTGTTCTCTCATTTAAAATCAGTAGCTCTTGAGTTTCGTTTGGATTTGTTTGTGAAGTAGAGGTCCAATTAAATCATGTCCTGTTGGCTTATCAGATGCACATGATATAATGCATCATTCTATTTTAACGCATGTAAGTGAGTCTGCCAAAATAAAAGCATCCAGGTTTTTTTTTCATATTTTAAATCTGTTGCTAATCTAGGTTGTCCAATAGTTGATAGTTGAAAGCAAGGCAAAAGAGTTAGCCTAACTGTCTAGACTGTTGGGCCATAAAGAATTGGGCTCAGTATGGCCCATGTACACGATGACTACCAGAACATCCCTAGGTTTTTTTTAATCAATTAATTTCACTAAATCAAANTAACTTTTGGGGTTTTAACGTTGGTCTTCCTCATTCATTTTCTGGGTCTATTGTGCTTGCTGACACTGATCCTGCTGTTTGTCTCTTGCTACTCACTTCATTCTTCTTTTTGCTTCATTTGTGAATTCCAGGTACACATTTTGAATCTGCTCTGATGTAGCTCTTGAATTAGAAGTGAAAGGAAAGCTATTGTGATACCTCCTGTTGATATGTGTTAATTGATTCATTGTGTTTCAAATAGTTTTTACTGATTTAGCCAAGTCTCCATTGTAACTAATTATGGACTGTTAAACTGTGACATATTTTATTTGTTTGCTTCGGATTCTCGTAGTATAAATGAATTTTGCAAGTCAATGTTAGTCTGAATGTAGAAGTAGATTTGAGACTTATCAAGTCTATCACTGTCATTGTGTATTCAAGTGCCTAAAAGCTTTATTATCATGTTTCAAATTCTATTTTGAGTTTTACATGAATCTGAAGCTGAATGCAGAGTTACTGGGTATGCTTATATTGGTTTTGTTTCTCAGGTTTAATAGGTGGTAAAAAATAATTCCCTGTTTTAGTATTTGAACCCTAAAACTCAATGATGAGGGCCTTTGACTAGAGTTTTAGATTAATGCATTTTGTTCATTTATTTGCAATTGAGAGCTGCAGTAGATTCCTTCCTCGTTTCAGTCCATGAATCAATTCTAAAGAATATGTTAAATGAAGTTGAACTTTGTTTTATTCTAGAGAATAAATTTCAGAAACAAGTATGTCGGTTCATCAATATACAAACGAGTTGAATAATGTGTGCGAGATTTGACTTTAAGGTCAACATGCCTTTGATTTGAATAAACTTGTATCTTTCCTTTGTTTATAAAATTATTAGATCCAGTTGATTTAAAATCAGTACTATTGAGATCCAAAGAAAATCAGTAGTGAGTTTGGGCTCATTCATGAGCCCAGCATGACAGCTTGTCGTCTAATTGAGATTTGGGCCTAGCTACATGCTAACAAGCCCGAGTATTACTAGCCCATTGAACCAATACATTTTTGCTGAATTGTGGGCTATTAAGGACGGTTCCAAATTGGGCTTGTGTTATGGCCCGACGTTGGGCAGCTTCTTATAAGAGCTGACTGAACTTTCCTCACTCTTGAGCTAATTTTCGAAGCCCAATGTACTAAAGGTCTGAATCCATATTTAGAGTTATTGGTTTACTTTTATTATATAGGCTTGGGCCTTTCAAGTTAAGTAGCAAATTTGAATTAAGGGGTATTCAATAAGGAAGATCCTCTTGTTTGGGTTTGGACTTGATCTTGGGGCCCTAATTTCCTTGAATGCTTTTAATAGTAGTTATTGAATAATATTAATTAAGTTTTTAGAGACATTCCTTAATAGAGAATAATAGTTCCTTTTAGGGTGGCCTTTAAAATAAATCGAGGTGCGCCGCGCCAAACAAAATTCACAAATTGCGTGGCCCTCAATAATTATCTTTTAAAAAATCCTTAGAATTCGAGACGTGCCATTTAGCGAATGTTCATGGCCTCCCGCAAAGTTAATAACGCGTTAGTCACTTTAGGCGCGTTCTTTAATAACTTTACTTCCCTAAACTCGGGTGCGCATTTATGTGACCCAAATCCAAATCCCAACGATGTTAAAATATATCAAAAACCGCAGGTGCATTTATGTGACGTGGTTCGAGATATGTTTTAATAACGTTGCAATTTCTCCTTAAAATTAAATAAAAGCGGTAAATAATTTAAAATTGCACTATAGGTTGAAACATGTGTTAAAATCAGGTAATAAGCCAAATATGATAGTTTAAGCGACCGTGCTAGAACCACGGAATCCGGGGGTGCCTAACACCTTCCCCCGGGTTAACAGAATTCCTTACTCAAGAATTTCTGGTTCGCAGACTTCATTTGGAAAGTCGAAAATTTCCTCGATTTGGGATTCAAGATACACCGGTGACTTGGGACACCAAAAGCCAAACCTATCCCAAGTGGCGGCTCTGATTAAATAAATAATCCCATTTCGGATAATGTCACTTTAATTGGAAAAACTTCCTTATACACTATCCTTCGGGATAGGTGTGTAAAAAAGGAGGTGTGACAAATAACTTCATGTTAAATTATGCTAACCCCCATAAAAAAACTTTTAAGGAAACATTAACTAATCCATGTATTTAACCTTGATTACTGCACTAAAGATGCAAGTAACACAGATTTTCCAAGATTGCATATAAATAACTTACAGATAAAACAAGATTTAACTGTACCTTAGCCACTTATAACAGTGAAGTTATACGATGAAGCAAAGCAGAACTTCTTTACAAACTCCTGATAGTCCAATTAATTAATAAAGTTTTGTTAGGAGCGCGCTAAACACAAGAGTCGAGCCTAAAAAATGACCAGGAAAGTAATCAAGAGAAAAAGACAGCCCGGTGCACTAAGCTTCCGCTATGCACGGGGTCTAGGGAATAACCGGATCACAAAGACATTTAACCAAAAATAAATTTATCGGTCAAAGTCTAAATTTAGAATAAAACAGGTTACTGATAATCAAGTTTTACTTCACTTTCACAATGTTAATTAGGAAAAAAAAACAAGAATGGTAAAGAAAATATATTGAAAGAATAAAGAATAAATTGACGGATAAGTTATAAAATCAAGGCTGAGAACTTCGATAAAGCAGAGAAATAAAGAGTATATTTCAATAGTACTTGGAATTTGTCTTTACAAATGGAATTGCGTGTCCTTATATAGGAGTTTACAATCGTAACAGTTTCCTCATATAATTTGGGTTTATTATGGGCATTAATTGAATTGATTGCCCAATACCTCAAGTAATTGTAACTGGCGTATTTATAAATGCCTTATAACTGTTCCGATTCCCCTTCCTTATTTACTTCTGGTTCGTATATCTTCCCTTCTTTTGGTTCTTATTCATCTCGTTCTTACCTTATCCTTGGCAACTGTAAGGCCCGATTTTCTTCTATGTACCGTCTCGTGGGTGTTTTTCTTGCGCCTTCCTTACTCAATTAATTCTATTATTGAGAACGCCACTTGATATTATATCACTGCTCCATGCGTCGTGCTTCGTTAGCATACTGACATTCCACCAATACAGATACCCCCCCCCCCCCACACACACACTTTCTGAATATTCTCTATTGAATATTCGGGAAGTGGAAAGCTTTTATGGCGGGAATTCTCTGCCGCCATTTTTCAAATATAATCATGTCTCTTTCAGAACCAATGCGACGTACATCACATCTATTTAATGTCCATGCCACATGGCTTCTAACGATTGGTTCTGCAGTTTTCCAGCGCTTTTTAGGATTTTTCTGCGACCGCGTTAGTCACGAAGTGACGGTTCCATTATGACGCTTCATAATGACCAATTTTAATAATGGTGAAATCTCTTTATAAATAATCCATTCTTGGTCTATTTCTTGAGTCCTTCCTTTTTTCCATATTCATCACCTTCTTCTTGCTTTATACTTTCTGCGTCTTTCTTCTGATTTTCTTTGAACAATCATGTCTTCTCCAGATCCCCGTAAGGTAGTGATTGTCGATGAATTTGTTCCTTCTAATGCTCCCACTAGAAGTAGGAGAGGTGGTAGGCTTCGTAGTCTTGGTTCAATATCCAACCGTGGTTCCTCCTCTCAGAGTAGTGCTGCTAAACCTTCTTCCTCTAATCCTAGGGCTCCTTTAACCCCTAGATCTTCTTCCAAAAATAAAGACTCAACTGATCTATTACGTGAACCCATAGTTGCAGAGATTGTTCCTCAAGAATTTTCTTTTTCAACTGATCGTGAATCTATGAGAAATCAAGTTTTCTATATAGCTTCCCTTAATCCTGCCGACTTTATCCGACCTTAATTACTACAGGTCTTATTTCCCTGGTTCGAAGAGAATGTAATTGGAAACCATGTTTCCCAATCCTAGTTCCTGGTTCTAACCAGAGAATTACTTCATACCAAGATGGTTTATTCCTTTGTTTATAATTACCCCTTTACTTTAGGGTTCAAGCCACCTATCTACCCAGTAATCATTGAATTCTGCCGTTGTTTCAATCCGTGTATAGAACAAACTGGCCCCATTGTTTGGAGAGTTGTTGCATGCCTTTGTTATTTATCAGATCTAGCTTCTATGCCTTTTTCTTTGCGACACTTGCTTTCTCTTTACTCTCCTAAACTATTACGTGAAGGAGTTTTTTCTCTTGTGGCTAGAAGTAAGAGAGTACTGGTTAGCCCTGAAGAAGATAGAGACCATGACAGGTATGCCCGTGTCACGACCCAAAATCCACTAAGGGTCGTGATGGCGCCGGACACCACTGTCAGGAAAGCCAACCAAAATACTTAATTAAATTCTCGTTTTAATACTCTTGAAATCTATGATTTTCCTTCAAATTTACCAATTAAAAAGATAACCGTCTCAAATCAAATTAAATGATAAGCAGTTAATACAAAATACTTTATTACCATCCCAGAACCCGGTGTCACAAGTGCATGAGCAAATTTCTAAGAAATCGAATAAAGTACAACAACTGTCCGGAACACAAATTGGACAGAAAGTAAATGAAATTCTGAGAGAGACTATACTAGCTGCGGGTCGCCTCGAGGAAATACAGCTCACCTAGTCTCTGTGTCACCCATACTGCAACACCCAGTAGGCCACTAGAAGTACCTGCACCTGTGCAATAAAATGCACAGCAAGTGTAGCATGAGTACGAAAATAACGTGTACTCAGTAAGTATCCCGCCTAATCTCGAAGAAGTAGAGACGAGACGGCAACTTTGACACTTACTAATGGTCCAATAATAATATTATTAATGCGATAAATCACGGATATATTAAGAACGACAGTAAATTCGAATGAGTCACAAACAGGTAAATGTTCTTTTTTATTGAAAGTCTCCGGATTTATAATCCACTAATTAACAATTTTTTCAAGTCGGGTAGAGCAGATATCAGTATCAATAAATATCAAGGCAAGCAATACAAGCATGCACAACTCAAGCCGTGGTCGTACGACCCGATCCAACATAAATGTAAAATGTGCACTGCCGAGGGTCGAACGGCGCGAACCATAGATGCATCTATTACCTCGCTCACGAATCATACATGCGACGCGGTTAAATTTAACTAAACAATCACACTGTTCGCGAATCATACATGCGACACAGGTACACATAGAAATACATGCTCATACAACAAATTAAGAATTTATCGAGGAACATTTATCCAAATAAAAGCCAATTCTCTTTTAATAATTTAAGAAAATATAGTTTAATCCTCTTAGAAATGCATTTACCACTTCGATAGGATTTAAGAAATTCAATTGTCAATAAGATCACAGATATTCCAAGTATAGCATGCTTTTTGGGTCCTAGACTACCCGGACTTACACATATTAGTAGCTACGCACGGACTCTCGTCACCTCGTGCGTACGTAGCCCCCACAAATAGGAGCACATAACCAATTATTTCACCTATGGGGACAATTCCCTCTTACAAGGTTAGAAAGGAGACTCACCTCGCTCCGAAGATCCATAACGGGCATTCCACGCCCTTCTGAAGACTCGAATCTATGCTAAATGCTCCAAAGCTAGCCAATAATTATGCAAATCCATTAATATATGCTCAATTACTCATTACAATCCAATTTATAACAATTCCTAACCCCGATCGAAAGTTTGACAAAAATGCCCCCGGGCCCACGTGCCCGGATTCCGAAATTTTTCGAAGAACAAGTTACCCATAACCCCACGGACTCAAATATATAATTTACTCTCAATTTCACACCCAAAATCTTGGTCGAATTCCAAGAATATAAATTTCTAGGTCTTCCCACCAAAACCCCAAATTTCCACCAATTTCATGCTCAAATCCGTACATAATCAATGTATTTAACTCAAGATAGGTGGGGATAGCTTACCTTATCATTGATGATGAAAACCCCCTCTTGAAACCCTCCAAGAATCGCCCAAGCCAAGAGAAAAATGAGAGAAAATGGCCAAATTCCGATTTTTAAAACACTCACTGCCTCCAGTCCTTTCGCACCTGCGGTCTATTGACCGTTTCTGCGGTCCCGCAGGTGCGGACCATTTGCCGCTTCTGCGGTCTTCCCCCAAGCCTTCAACCTCCACATTCGCGCTTCTCCTTCCGCATGTGCGGTCCCGCATCTGCGGCAAAATTACCGCATCTGCGGTCCCAGCCTAGCCGTCCATTTCCGCTTATGCGGCACGAAGGCCGCTTCTGCGGCTCGCACCTGCGGCCCAAGTTTCGCAGGTGCGGTTATACCAGCAACCAGCAACTTCAGCCTTTTCCAAAATTCCATTTTTGATTCGTTAACTACCCGGAATCCACCCGAGGCCCCCGAGACCCCAACCAATCATATCAACGGGTCCCAAAACATATTACGGACTTGCTCGAGGCCTCAAATCATATCAAACAACGCTAAGACCACGAATCGACCCCCAATCCAAGCTTTATGAACTTTAGAATTTCAAACTTCTATTTCGATGTTTAAACCTATCAAATCTCGTCCGATTGACTTCAAATTTTGCACACAAGTCATATTCGGCATTACGGACCTACTCCAACTTTCTGAATCGGATTCCGACCCCGATATCAAAATGTCCACCTCCGGTCAAACTTCTCAAAAACCTTCAAATTTCTATCCTTAGCCAAATGGCTCCAAAATGCTCCACGGACATTCGAATCCACTTCCGATCGCGCTCCCAACTCCAGAATCACCATACGGAGCTACTCCCAGACTCGGAATCTCAAACGGACATCGATAACACTGAAATGCACTTCAACCCAAACTTATGAAATTTCTTCCAAAATGCTAACTTCCACAATAGGCGCCAAAACGCTCCCGGGTCATCCAAAACCTGATCCGGGCATACGCCCAAGTCCGAAATCATCATACGAACCTACTGGAACCTTCAGATCCCGATTCTGAGGTCGTTTACTCTAAAATCCAATCTTAGTCAATTCTCTCAACTTAAAGCTTCCGAAATGAGAATTCTCTCTCCAAGTCAACTTCGAACTTCTCGAAATTCAATTCCGACCACGCGTACAAGTCATAATACCAGAATTGAAGTTGCTCATGGCCTCAAACTGCTGAACAGTGCGCTAGAGTTCAAAAGGACCGGTCGGGTCGTTACATCCTCTCCCACTTAAGCATACGTTCGTCCTCGAACGTGCTAGGAACTGTGCTGGGGTTTGTCTGAAATTGCTGTTTAACACCTCGAGCACCTACCCGTGCTACCACAACTCAGCTGGGCGCCCTAGCTCGGTCAATCTGAAGATATCCTTTTTCACTTAAGCGAATAAGCCTTTGAGCCCAATTCCATTATCCAAAATTCTCTGCTAGGCCCGTTCCAACATACGCTCACCGTATCAATAACTAAACGCAGCACCAAGAGATGACTGCATACCTTAGCTAAATTCACACCTTGCACCACTTCACTCACAGGACCACAATAGCATTCCCTGATCAAATAAGTCGAAATTCCACGAATATGATGCTCCCATTGCACCTCATGACCTACATAGGTCTTGCTCTAACTCTTACAATACTGCCATGACGGAGGAGATGTGTAGAAATTCATAACCAATTGCCGAACCAACAAATCATTGGGTCTATACTCCTGTCAAGAACCATCACCTCATCTTGAACCAAATAATGGCCTTAGCTCCTTAATGTACTTCATATAATCCGATCGCACTGATCCCAGATCCAGTACCCTTGTCTCACCCAGTACGAACTGCCCAGGCAATAAGCGACCCCGGACATGATCAAAAGTCTCATATGATGCCATAGTGTGCCAATAGGCTACTAATTCGAACGCGATACAAAAGGAAAACAACTCTGAAAAGGAAATCCAATTACCCCGCTCGCGAATCATACATGCGACGCGGGCACACAGCAAATAGGAGCTTTCCTCAGGGAAAATAGGAAACAAACGCATAAAAATAGCTATAGGGAACTGTACTCAACATCATACTATTGCGGCGCGCGACCCGATCCAAACAACATACCCATGGCGGCGTGCCACCCGGTCTACACATAAATTTTACGTAAGGAGGTACACTCCGAGCTATATTGCTCATTACAACAAGATACCGAATATTGGTTACAAGCATGCCAAGTGCATAATACCATCCGCGGGGAGACATATAGCGCTATAAGCTGCAAAACTCAAGCACAACTGGGGTGCGATATACGATCTGAACCTCAAGAGCCATTCTGCTCATATTACATCACCTCTACGCGGAACCTCAACGCATAAGCAATTCATCGAGCCGTCTCACAACTCACACGGCGCAATATATCACTACTTGAAATAACCAACGAAATAACACCCTGACTGCTCTTCCACAAGGAGCGCATTACTGAAATGAACACCTCTAGCCTGATATAGCGCCTATATTCACCTTTAAATCCCTCCACAGACCTCAAGCAAGTTCTGATTGCTCTGAGCTAGGCTAATAACCTTTCAAAATTCCATAATAACCCGTTTTCCCCATAACACACAAGAACAACCATCATAACCGAAGTAATCCTCCACGATCCACAACCTGATAAACCGAGTGCCCTCCAGGCATAAACCCTCAAATTAACCATATCGCCACAATCTTCATACTTGGTTTCGTTCTCCAATCAATCAAGTGACTACCTGGCACACTTATACAATCTTCCCGTGGGACACGCTCCGACAATCTTCCATAACAGATAACAAGCCTGCACACCCAGGCTACCGGCTGCACTAATGCTGAAAAGCGATCAAGAATCCGTAACCAGGATGCAAAGCCTCTCTCACAAAACACCGATCCCAGGTGATGTTGAAGACAATGCCAGCTTACTCTAATCATTCAAAAAACCCTTTCCTGCTCATCCGAGCTCGTGACATCCTTGTCAACACCGAACTGCAACCTTGATCCTCACTTCAAATTCCATACCACTCACTGCACCCAACATGCCCATATACGATAAAACGCGATTTTCATCATAACTCCGTAACCACTAATGGATTAACGCTTCATCATATAAAACCTTTCACTTAACTCACTTCCGGAGAACCATAGCAACACACAGGTAAATTCTCATAACCGTAGAATATGCAAATCTCTAAGTAGTGGTCTGAGCCACCATAGCCCTTTCGGAATCCGCCTACACATGACAGGCCATAATCGTGGAATACTTCTGAATAACATCAATTACGGCGGTCGACAAACCTCACACGTGCCATCACAAATCACTTGCATAACTTGATCATGTTGAAGGAACTGATCACTACCACCAATATGCCAACTCAACTATGGCTAACCAATCTATCTTCTTCCAAATTAATTCTTGATTGCCTTAGGAATAATAATAACTCCATTCAACATATAACACACTCCATCCGCACTCATCCCAAGTGACCTTGAATCACGAGACCATGCTGTCTCAAATCCCACGAACCATTTCATACCTCCCAAATGTTACACTGCAAGTCAAAACATCATAGAACATTCTGTGCCTCTTCTCATAAGCTGCTACAAAGCTTGATTCTTAACCGTACCTATAGGCTCGCAATCATTAGGCACCACGCTTTGCCCCTTTGAATCCACTAGGACCGTTGTTGAGAGCCACCCGCTCTGACTTGGCTCCAAATATAATCGACTCCATGAATCTTCTAGCACATGAATACCCTCTCGACGAAGGACCCGGCAGAATCACTTCCCTCGAAACCCACCTATACAAGGCATAAATCCTGAATCCTTCCCCAATCTGAACATGAGCCAATAAGGCCAACCATAGCACACCCTTAACAATTCCTTTGCTCGAATTACTACTTATGTTCTTTCCGAAGCTGAAATGACCCCTCAATATGCTGATAACCAGAAACCTCGCAAGTAGTTAACCATGCAACCCAATCATAGGCGGTGGGACTCTCCCACTTAGCTTGAAGCCACTAATACATAATCTCTGGAATTCGCCAGTATTCTTTATCTCATGTTGACATAACCTTCCGCCATCAACCGCTAACACCCTCGGAATCTTTCTGTAAAACCCCTTTTTATACTATGAATCATCAACCACAGTCGCACGACCGATCTCTTTGCTGTATAACCAATAGAATTTTTCGCAGAAGCTTCGCCAACCATGCGACCACCGATCTGCTCACTGGAGATAACCCACCTGTGGAATTTACGTGCCGACGTCTTCCAACGCTGTTGCACGAGGGACAATCACCATGACATCATTGACCCATCCTAAGTCTGAGCTTACTCCCTAGCTGCACAAGTCCATTCACCCCTCGTGGACATCAATTGAATGTGCGGCAACATCCTCCCAATTCAAAGTTAGGTTGTATCCTTCTTCATTTCAAGCAGCTCTTTTCCATTACGTCAAATCTCCTGCCGCATAATAGTCCATACTTCAAATTAATCCGTAGGCCCAAATCACCAATCACTAAAATTCCCAAATCACTCCAAACTCTCCTTAAGGTGCGTGGTCATCCTACCACAAACCCATAGGCAACTCTGCCACTCTCCCACTTTGGCGAAACTCACCCCTTTGGTCGACTACTTGGCCTTGCTTCTTATACCTGGCCTTCTAGAAATTTAAACCTCCGCTTGACATTTCCCACATGCCCTTCTTCATCCTTTGCTGCTCAGGTGTTGCCTTATAAAATCTATATTCGCAGCACTTGAACCCACAAATCGCTAGTAACTTTAAACCCTTCCGGGGATCACCTTTCTCGAGCCGTCGACATTAGAAACACAGATTCAACCCCGAACCACCGCACCCCGCGATCTCTGACCGTCACTTCTTGAATACTGTCTCGCAATATCCTGCTCCAACGGCGAATTGTAGAAGATCATAACACCAGCGAACTTAGTACATTCAATTAGGACAACAACACCTCATCATAGAAGAAAACTCCACCACACTGACAAATACCAAGTCTCGTTACTCCATCAACCCAAATCTAAACATCCTTAGTCCGATTGCCTTTCCCCTGCCGGGAATAAAATACCGAATCTCTAGATCATACACTGAGTAAACCTCCCTTCAAGTCATTCACTTCCCTGACACGTAGGCAAACATCCTACCATCATATCAATACAGCGGAACAATTGTTCATAGCATCATGGCAACTTGTGCCTAGCCTCAGAGCTCTCAGAAGTACCGCTACTGAGCTGAAACGATAGAATATCCTTCCATAAGGTGACGATAATAGCTCAGACAACTATGCAGGGAGAAACATCCCGCACCACCTCGGTAGCACCATTACAATTCTTCAATTCTTGATTTAGAACAAGCTGTTCGCGTCGCGTAGGATTGAGTAGGAAGGAAACAGGGGCATAAGCCTCCAGGAATCAGATCGCATGATGAGGAATCAAGAAGGGAAGTACTCCTAACAGTCCTGCAGCCTCCCGAAGATAAGTACAGACGTCTCCGTACCGATCCGCGAGACTCTAGTAGACTTTCTCATGACTCGTGAGACCTACGGGAACGTAATGCTCTGATACCATGTTGTCACGACCCAAAATCCACTAAGGGTCGTGATGGCACCGGACACCACTGTCAGGCAAGCCAACCAAAATACTTAATTAAATTCTCGTTTTAATACTCTTTAAATCTATGATTTTCCCAATTAAAAAGATAACCGTCTCAAATCAAATTAAATCATAATCAGTTAATACAAAATACTTTATTACCATCCCAGAACCCGGTGTCACAAGTGTATGAGCAAATTTCTAAGAAATCGAATAAAGTACAACAGCTGTCCGGAACACAAATTGGACACAAAGTAAATGAAATTCTGAGAGAGACTATACTAGCTGCGGGTCGCCTTGAGGAAATATAGCTCACCTAGTCTCCGTGTCACCCATACTGCAACGCCCAGTAGGCCACTAGAAGTACCTGCACTTGTGCAACAAAATGCACAGCAAGTGTAGCATGAGTACGAAAACAACGTGTACTCAGTAAGTATCCCGCCTAATCTCGAAGAAGTAGAGACGAGATGGCAACTTCGACACTTACTAATGGTCCAATAATAATATTATTAATGCGATAAATCACGGATTTATTAAGAACGACAGTAAGTTTGAATGAGTCACAAACAGGTAAAGGTTCTTTTTTATTGAAAGTCTCCGGATTTATAATCCACTAATTAACAATTTTCTCAAGTCGGGAAGAGCAGATATTAGTATCAATAAATATCAAGGCAAGCAATACAAGCATGCGCAACTCATGCTATGGTCGTACGGTCCGATCCAACATAAATGTAAAATGTGCACTACCGAGGGTCGAACGACGCGAACCATAGATGCATCTATTACCCCGCTCGCGAATCATACATGCGACGAGGTCAAATTTAACTAAACAATCACCCTGCTCGCGAATCATACATGCAACGCAGGTACACATAGAAGTACATGCTCAAACAGCAAATTAAGAATTTATCGGGGAACATTTATCCAAATAAAAGGCAATTCTCTTTTAATGATTTAAGAAAATGTAGTTTAATCCTTTTAGAAATTCATTTACCACTTCGGTAGGATTTAAGAAATTCAATTGTCAATAAGATCACAGATATTCCAAGTATAGCATGCTTTTTGGGTCCTAGACTACCCGGACTTACACATATTAGTAGCTACGCACGGACTCTCGTCACCTCGTGCGTACGTAGCCCTCACCTATAGGAGCACATAACCAATTATTTCACCTATGGGGACAATTCCCTCTTACAAGGTTTGAAAGGAGACTCACCTCGCTCCGAAGATCCATAACCGGCATTCCACGCCGTTGCGAAGACTCGAATCGATGCTAAATGCTCCAAAGCTAGCCAATAATTATGCAAATCCATTAATATATGCTCAATTACTCATTACAATCCAATTTATAATAATTCCTAAACCCCGATCGAAAGTTTGACAAAAACGCCCTCGGGCCCACGTGCCCGGATTCCGAAATTTTTCGAAGAACAAGTTACCCATAACCCCACGGACTCAAATATATAATTTACTCTCAATTTCATACCCAAAATCGTGGTCAAATTCCAAGAATATAAATTTTTAGGTCTTCCCACCAAAACCCCAAATTTCCACCAATTTCATGCCAAATCCGTACATAATCAATGTATTTAACTCAAGATTGGTGGGGATAGCTTACCTTATCATTGATGACGAAAACCCCCTCTTGAACCCTCCAAGAATCGCCCAAGCCAAGAGAAAAATGAGAGAAAATGGCCAAATCCCGATTTTTAAAACACTTACTGCCTCCAGTCCTTTCGCACCTGCGGTCTATTGACCGCTTCTGCGATCCCGCAGGTGCGGACCATTTGCCGCTTCTGCGGTCTTCCCCCAAGCCTTCAACCTCTGCATCTGCGCTTCTCCTTCCGCAGGTGCGGTCCCGCATCTGCGGGCCCAGCCTAGCCGTCCATTTCCGCTTCTGCGGCACGAAGGCCGCTACTGCGGCTCCGTACCTGCGACCCAAGTCTCGCATGTGCGGTTATACCAGCAACCAACAACTTCAGCCTTTTCTAAAATTCCATTTTTGATCCGTTAACCATTCGGAATCCACCCGAGGCCCACGGGACCCCAACCAATCATACCAACGGGTCCCAAAACATATTACGGACTTTCTCAGGGCCTCAAATCATATCAAACAACGCTAAAACCACGAATCGACCCCCAATCCAAGCTTTATGAACTTTAGAATTTCAAACTTCTACTTCGATGTTTAAACCTATCAAATCACGTCCGATTGACTTCAAATTTTTCGCACAAATCATATTCGACATTACGGACCTACACCAGCTTTTGGAATTGGATTCCAACCCCGATATCAAAAAGTCCACCTCCAGTCAAACTTCTCAAAAACCTTCAAATTTCTATCCTTAGCCAAATGGCTCCAAAATGCTCCACGGACATCCGAATTCACTTCCGATCGCGCTCCCAACTCCAGAATCACCATACGGAGCTACTCCCAGACTCGGAATCCCAAACGGAGATCGATAACACTGAAATGCACTTCAACCCAAACATATGAAATTTCTTCCAAAATGCTAACTTCCACAATAGGCGCCAAAACGCTCCCGGGTCATCCAAAACCCAATCCGAGCATACGCCCAAGTCCGAATTCATCATGCAAACCTACTGGAACCTTCAGATCCCGATTCAGAGGTCGTTTACTCTGAAATCCAATCTTAGTCAATTCTCTCAATTCCGAAATGAGAATTTCCTCTCCAAGTCAACTCCGAACTTTCCGAAATTCAATTCCGACCACGCGTACAAGTCATAATAACTGAATTAAAGCTGCTCATGTACTCAAACTACTGAACGACACTTGAGTTCAAAATGACCAGTCGGGTCGTTACAACCCATTTTGTTATTGTTCCTACTAGTGCTCTATTAGGTGAAGAAAATATGCCTTTTCCAGAAAAATAGAATTTTGCATGTAAGTTCCCCCCCCCCCCCTTTTTTTTTTTGTTAAAAGAAAACTTTTGTGATCGCGTGCTTTCTTTTTCAGCAACCATGAATGTTTTTGAGGAAATTCCCAACTTTCGTGCTTGGGTAGATAAACTGCTGACTGTTGCCCCTATGGAGAAATGATCTTAGAAGTACCTTTCAAAGAAATTTGGCTGGAAAGTGATGACGCACGGTACTTCCTTTGCTTATTATCTTTCCTCTTCTCTTCCTTAGTGGTTTAAGAGTTTCTTATTTTTCTCCTTTTTTATTAGGGTTTCCCATTCGTGGCATTAGTCCCGCATCCATCAACCAGACTTTTTGTGAGTCTTGATCAGGAAAGAATTTTAAGTGCTTCTTCCTCTAAAAGGAAAGCTGAGGGAGCCCTTGGCTCTGATGATGAAGAAGAGACAGAGGAGGATTATTTAGTGCGAAGACCTCGAGTCAGGAGGCGTGTAATTTTTGATGATGAAGCTACTCCTTCCAATGATCCCCCAACAAGTTCAGTCCCTTTTAGACTCTTGGATGAGCCAGTGAGCTCATTTAGTGATTCCTGATGATGATGATGTTGATAGATTGTTTGCTCATGGCTTCGAGGGTGAAGAAGCTTCTGGGCCTGTTTTTGTGTTTTGCGTCTTTCTACCCTTCCAGCTTTAGTTTTCATTAAACCCCCCCTCCTCGTGTCTTTACCTGTTGTTTCTCCTGCCGCTACTCCCGTGGCCGTGTCCACTTCGTCTGCTATTCCCGTAGTTGTTTCCCACGTGGAGAATGGACCCTCTAGCAGCGGGATGACAATGAAAAGAGTTGTTGTTGAGGTTCCCGAAGAAGAGAGTTTACTAAGAAAGTTGGGTCAAGCTGATGTATAGTTGAAGCTCTTGATTGGACCCGTAGAGAAGAAGAAGTTAGAAAGTCATAGCTCATTGACTTGTATGAATGCTATCGTTCATTCTTATTTGAAGGTACAGTCTTAATTATACTTCCTTTCTTTTCTCTTTATTATTCATAAATCTTCTTGCTTTTTTGCAGATCAACTTGATTGTCACAGAGCTCATGAAATGGATTTCTCAAGCAGAGTAGCAACTTGTAGACTTTCGCACCGAAGCTGACAACTGGAAAAAACAATTCGAAGGTCTAAAACTGGAGAAAGAAGTTTTGGCGGAAGAAAAGAATACTTTGAAACAACATATGAAGATGATTGCTACTGAATTAGCAGTTGAAAAAGCTTCTTCTAGCCATGTTGAAAAGGATAACGGTATACTTGAATCTTCTTTAGTTGAACAGCTTTCTAAGGCAACTGAAGACATAAGGAGTTTGAAGGAACTCCTCAATCAAAAAGTGGTTTATGCAGGAGAATCGGTTCAAACACTTACTCAAGCTCAAGAAGATCTCCGTACCTCTGCCAATAAGATTCAGTTCTTGGAAAGTTCTCTTGCTCCTTTGAAGACAACTTATGATGCCTCTGAAGCAGAAAATGAAGAGCTTAGTGTTGTGATTGACCAGTGGGAGAAGGACTATGAGTCTCTAGAGGATAAAATGTCATTGGATGTGAGCTGGGCTTTTTTAAACACCCCTCTTGAGACTCTAATGGAAGCCAACCAAGAGGGTTTTGATCTTGATGCTGAGATTGCTAAGGCTAAAGAAGCAATTGATAAAACTCAGCATCGTCTAAGCTTTTCTTCACCTGAAGATCCTGCAGGTGATGGAAATAGGCTCGTTCCTGGTGAGGCTGATGTTCATGCCTCTTCTTCTCAAGTTAATCCATCTTCTCCCGTCGATAATGCTCCTTAGTTTTTTGTTCGTTCAACTTTTTGGAAGTTTACTATTTCTTGGGAAGGTTGTTGTTTTTTATTTTTGGATACCCCTATCTTGTTTTGGGGTTTAATGTTTGGTTCCCTATCTTGTTTTGGGCTTCAATGATAAATGAATACCTCTGTTTTTTCCTAAAGTTTAATATATGTGTTTCGGTTACTTTTACAGTTTACTTTGCTCTATGATATTTGAGCTTTTTCCCTTGCATTTAAAAATGCTTTAATATTCTGGACTTTGATAAACACGGGTTTTTATAAAAGAGGGCCCTTTTAAGTAAACGACACTGATGAAGATGACGTATCATCTTCATATTGGTGTAAGTATATGAAAGACAAAATAGATAAAAAAAGGAAATGACTTGAGGACTTTTCATGCTATAAACTGTCAAATGAATTTCGTACATGATTTTATATATTATTTGTACAATACTTTCACAACAACTTTCTTTGTAGCATAGACAAAATCGAGTTTATTATCTTGTGACTAAATTTTGGCCTTTAACCTAAAAACTCGTAGGAACCTGGAACGTATCTTGTATTCTTCTTGCGAGTTCACACCTTCTCAAGATTGCTTCAAGGTTTTTGATTCAGGCTTGATTTTTGGCTCTTTTGCTTCTTTGTCTATATGTATAGTCCCTCCAGTGTTAGAGCTTTGAAATATGAAATCTCGAACACTGGATTGCTCCTTCTTTGTGGTCCATTCTGTGATGACCCAAAGGGTCATCTTTTGTTTTAGAGCCCAAATTCGGGTTCCGAGACCTTGAAAATCTCATTTTCTTTCTCCTCAATTTACGTGCACAGTCCGGGCACGTTTCCAAAAAGATTTTATATGAAATTTAAGAGAAAGATTGAATTTGGCCTTTAAAATTGATTAAAGTTGACTTCGATCAACATTTTTTGTAAACGGATCCGGACCCGTGATTTGACTGTCCCGTAGGGTCCGTAGAAAAATATGGGACTTGGGCGTATGCCCGGAATCGAATACCGAGGTCCCTAGCCCGAGAAAAGAATTTTTAAAGAAAATTATTTGCTGGAAAATATAAAGGTTTGTAGAAATTGAATAGTGTTGGAACTTGATGGTATCGGGCCCGTTTTTTTGTTCCGGAGCCTGGTATAGGCCCGTTATAATATTTATGTTATATCTGTGAAATTTGGTGAAAAACGGAAGAGATTTGATATAAATCGGACCCTTGGTTGAGAAAATAGAAATTTTGAACTATCTTGAGGAATTCATGAGTTTTGGTGTCAAATTCGTAGTTTTTTATGTTATTTTGATGATTTGATCGCACAAGCAAGTCCGTATGATGCTTTTAGACTTGCGTGCATGTTTGGTTTGGAGCCCCGAGGGCTCGGGTGAGTTTTGGATAGGCCCCAGAGTGATTAGAACTTAAGAAAACTCAGCTGTGCATCTGGTGTTTTGCACAGGCCTCTGATCTCGCAAATGCGAGATCAGGCTTCGCAAATGCGAAGTCTGCCGGCCTGGGAAATGCGATAATATTGTCACAAATGTGAAGAAGGCCTGGGAAGGCCAACCTTGAAAATGCAAAACTTTGGCCGGAATTGTGAAGGCCCTAGAAGTCGCAAATGCTACATATGTATCACAAATGCGAAGGCAGCAGTAAATTCAAACGTTCGCAATTGCGAACCCCTGATCGCAATTGTGATAACTGCAGCCTGTTTAGTGAGATTTTAGACGCGATTTTCACTTCATTCTTCAACATTTCAAAACCTAAACTCCAAAAGGCGATTTTCCTAAAGCAAGTTCTTCCCCAAATCATAGGTAAATGAATCTTAACTCTTTTTCTTCAATCTATTTCATCCTTTTTACATGATTTCACTTCAAAATCTAGGGGTTTTCATGGGAAATTGGGTGTTCTTGGGTAGAAATGAGGATTTTCGAATTTTGGGGATTTGGACCTCAATTTGAGGTCGGATTTCAAACCCAATTGCATATTTGAGTTCGTCGGTGAGTGGGTAATTTGGTTTTGGTTCGAACTTCAAGTTTTGACCAAGCAGGCCCGGGGTCGGTTTTTGAATTTTTGGGGAAAACATTGGGAAATCTATACTCATGCATTAGGATTGGTTTATTTAGCGTTTATTGATGTTATTAAGTAAATTATGACTACATTCAAGCGGATTGGAAGTGGAACCGAGAGGTAAAGCGATAATTGAGGCTTGATTTTGGTCGTAGAATCGAGGTAAGTGTTTGGTCTAACCTTAGCTTGAGGGAATAGGTGTTGTTTGTCTTATTTGCGACGTGTTAGTATTGAGTTCGACGTATAGGCTGGTGATGAGTATCTATACGTTGACGTGAGCGTGCAAGTGAGTCTTATATTGTGACCGTTATGTCTCTTATCATGTACTGTTCATGCTTAAAATGATGTTTCTCTATGTTGAGCAAGTTTTATGATATTGTTGAGTATTTGATCATTGTTGAGTATTGAACCAAGTTGAGACTTATTTCATGGAACTAACTGTTGAAACGAGATTGGTTATAGCTGATTCCCTTGCCGGGATGTTATTGTTTCTATTATTGATTCCCTTGCCGGGATGTTATTGTTTCCATTGTTGATTGCCTTGCCGGGATGTATTATTTCTATTGTTTGGGTGAGGAAGAGTGTAAAGCATGAAGGGTGATGTCGTGCACGATATTGCGAGTGAGTGTTAATGCACGAAGGGTGATGCCGTGCCGATATTATGAGTGTTAATGCACGAAGGGTGATGCCGTGCCATGATTTGAGAGCTAATGCACAAAGGGTGATGTCGTGCCACGATTATGAGAGTTAATGCACAAATGGTGATGCCGTGCCGTTTCTGTTGTTTCTTATGGTGAGAACGAGAGTAAAATCAAGAAGGGTGATGCCGTGCACGTGTTACTGTCTCATTATCCCTGTTGATACAAATATGGTGTTCATTATGCTTCTCTGTTGACTTACTGTTTGAATTTGATATTCCCCGCAGCATGTTTCCCCTTCCTATCTTTATCTGTTATTTTTTGTTATTATTGTTCTGCTCGTATATAATTTAACTGCACAGGTTTATATGGTTGTCGTGTCCTAGCCTCGTCACTACTTCGCCGAGGTTAGGCTCGACACTTACCAGTAGATGGGGTCGGTTGTACTGATACTACACTCTGCACTTTTTGTGCAGATTTCGGTGACGGACCTTGTGAGTAGATTCGAGGTTGCTGCCTTCAGTCCAGGGAGACCAAGGTAGATCTGCTGGCGTTTGTAGAGCCTGAAGTCCCTTTTCCCCTTTTTAGTTTCTTCTATCTCGAGAACAGTTGTACTTCTTTCGGACTTATGTTTGTAGTAAATCTTAGTTGTTCGTGAATTGTGACACCAGATCAGTTGGGGTAGTTATGTATTAGAATTGTTGAATTGCTATATTACTTCCTCATTTCATAATTATTTTGTTTTAGTTATTATCTGTTCCTATTTGAGTTAATAATAATGATGGTAAAACTGTAACTGTTAGCTTGCCTAGCTTTCACGAGTAGGCGCCATCACGACTCCCGAAAGTGGAAAATCCGGGTCATGACACATTTCCTGAAAAGGAAAATACACACAGGACTCAGAGATATACGTTTTAGATGATGACTTCTTAACCCTTTCTGTGCATCAGAAAAGTTGCAACCTAGACCAGGAATAATTCAGTATTCTGCGTGTCTTTCGGGTCTAATATAATCATTTGGTACGGGCTAGCTTTTTACCTATCATCTAAAGTTTTTAGTAAAATTCAAAAGAACAAAATAAAATTATATCTGAGTGATACCTGGGTACTTCATTTATCTAGAAGTAATACTTCTTCAAATGAACATCGTTCCAGTTTGATGGTAGTATGCTGCCATCCATAGTCTCCAATTCATATGCTCCCTTTCCAGTGATGCCTCGAACCCTATAAGGGCCTTCCCAATTTGGACTTAACTTTCCCGCATTAGCCGCTTTTGTTGATCGAAACACCTCAGATTCGATTTCCTGTTGTAATATCGCTCAACCATCTGTTTTTGAGCAGCCATCCTTATTATACTTCCCTCCTTTCCTCTACTAAATCCATATTCGTCTGCATTTCTTCTTCATTTGATTCCTCAGTAGCATGTGTGTATCTCGTACTTGGTTCACCTATTTCTATTGGAATTAAGGCTTCAGTGCCATAGACGAGTGAAAATGGAGTCTTGCCCGTACTTGTTTTCGCTATTGTTCGATAAGCCCATAATATCCCTGGTAACACTTCTGGCCACTTGCCATTTGATTCTTCTAGTCTCTTCTTCAAGTTATTAATAATAACTTTATTCGTTGCCTCAGCTTGTCCATTGGCTAAAGAATGGTATGGCCAGATGTAATCCGTTTAATCTGCCAACTCTGAAAGAACTCTATGATTTTCGCGCCTATGAATTGTGGGCCATTGTCACACATGATTTCCTTTGGAACTCCAAACGACAGATAATGTTTCGCCAAATAAAGTCCCTGACGTGTTTTTCTCTCACCTATTTGAAGGCTCCTGCTTCTACCCATTTTGAAAAATAATCTGGTAAGACTAATAGAAATCGTACCTTTCTTTAGCTTGAGGTAATGAACCTATGATATCTATGCCCCACTTCATGAAAGGCTATGGCGAGATAACTGAATATAACAATTTTGCTGGGCGATGCATGTTATTGGCATATCGTTGATATTTATCGCACTTGGCTACAAGTTTTCTGCTTCCTCCTCCTTTTTAATATCCCGATCTTATTAAAGTCTTCACCAAAGATCTTCCCCCATCATGATTACCGCAATGCCCCTAATGTACTTCCCTCATCACATATTCTATTTGTGAGGGACCAAGACACCGTGCCAAAGGTCCACCGAACATCTTTCGGTATAAGTTTCCACGAATTAAGCAATATCGGGCGGCTTTTTGGCAAAGTACTTGTGACTTCTTCTTGTCTTCGTGTAAGATTCCATACTGCAAAAAATTAACAAACTCGTTCCTCCAATCCCAAGTTAAATTGTTAAAATTTACCTCGTTCTTATCTTGATCGAGTGCCGATGAAACAAATGTATTACAATAGCATTTTCTGCATTTGTTACTCTGTAAAGGACGCGAGATTGGCCAGCGCATCTGCCTCTGCATTCTCCTCCATGGGCATTTGAACAGTTTTCCACGATTGAAATTGTTTGACTAGTTCCAATATCTTTTCCAGATATTATTGCATTCGTGCCTCTCTTGCTATGTAAGTCCCCTGCATTTGGTTAACAACTAGCTGCGACTCACGTTTGATTACCATCTGTTCTATGCCAAGCTCTCGTGTTAGTTCCAGACCTGCAACCACAGCTTCGTACTCTGCTTCATTGTAGTGATGGGATAACATTTTATTGCCCGCCTTATGACTTCCACTAAAGGCGGAATCAAAACAATACCGACGCCCGTGCCTTTAACATTCGAGGAAACATCAGTAAATAAAATCCAAGTCCCCGGACTAGATCCGGTAAATACCTGTAATTTCTTTTCTGCTTGAAGAATTAAATTTGTGCTAAAATCTGCTACGAAATCTGCTAAAATTTGAGATTTTATTGCGGTTTTGGGCAGATATATAATATCATACTCACTGAGTTCTATTACCCACTTAGCTAACCTACAAGACAATTCTTGTTTATGAAATATATTCCTTAGGGAGAAAGCAGTTATTACAGAGATAGGATGACATTGAAATAAGGTCTCAACTTTCTAGATGCCATAATTAATGCTAAAGCAAGCTTTTCTAGATGAGGATATCGTGTCTCGGCATCTAACAAAGATTTACTAACATAATATATCGGAGATTGTTTACCTTTATCCTCTCGTACCAGCACCGCACTTACCGCCACTTCTGACACAACAAGGTAAATAAGACACCTTTCTTCGTTTTTTGGTTTGGCCAGCAAAGGCAAATTTGAAAAATACAATTTTAAGTCCTTGAGGGCTTGTTGGCATTCATCAGTCCACTCAAATTGATTCTGGTTTTTCAATACTGAAAAGAATTTAAAACTTTTTTCTGATGACTTTGAAATAAATCTCCCCAGGGCTACTATTCTTCCTGTTAATCTCTGCAATTCTTTTTTGCTTGTGAGTATATCCGGTATTTCCTCAATAGCTTTGATTTGTGCAGGATTTACTTCAGTTCCCTTATTAAAAATAAGAACCTAAAAACTTACGTGAAGCTACGCCAAAACCACATTTTTCTGGATTTAGCTTCATATTGTATTTGTGGAGAATCTGAAAAGTGTCTGACAAATGTTGAAAATAATCTCCCACCTATGTTGGCTTGACTAGCATATCATCAATATAGACTTCCATAGTCTTTCCCATATGTTCTTGAAACATTTTAGTTACCAATCTTTGGTACATGGGCCCCACGTTTTTTAGACCAAAGGGTATGACTTTGTAATAATAATTCCCCCTGTCTGTGACAAACGAAGTTTTCTCTTCATCAGTAAGATCCATCTTTATCTAGTTATATCGTGATTATGCATCTAAAAAACTTAATAGCTCATGTCCTGTGGTAAAATCAATTAGTTGATCTATATGTGGCAAAGGGAATAAATCTTTTGAACAACCTTTATTTAAATAAGTATAATGTGCACAAACCCGCCATTTCCCATTCTTTTTCGGAACTACCAAAGTATTAGCTAGCCAGTTAGGATACTTTACCTCTCGTATTGACCCAATTTTTAAAAGCTTTTGTACCTCCTCTTGGATTACTTGATTTTTGAAGGATCCCTACTTTCTCTTCTTCTGCTTGATAGGCGGATATGATGGGTCCTCATTTAGTTTGTGGGTCATCACCTCCGGTGGTATACCTGTCATATCCGAATGCGACCAAGCAAAGCAATCCGCGTTAGCTTTTAAAAATTCAATTAACTTACCTTTCATTTCTGTGCTCAGGTTTGCTCTGATGTAAACTTTTATGTCTGGCCAGTGTATAAACAACACCACCGCTTCGAGTTCTTCAGCAGTTGTTTTAATGTATTCATTTTCTACTGACTCTTGAATAACATCGAGTCTTGAATCAACATCAGTTAGTGCTGGAATGCCTTCAATTGCGGTTTGTATCATAATATCCTCAACTGAATTCTGTAACTGCTATTTTTTGCCTGCAACATCATTTAACGTGCTAGTAGCCCCCACTGAATTGATACTTCTAGAAGCTTGTTGATCTCGACGGATTTTACGAATCCCCCACTGTGAGGGAAATTTGATAACCTGATGCAATGTGGACTGTAAAACATCCATATCGTAAATCCATGGTCTTCCTAGGATTATTTATAAGCCATAACTGCATCTATCACCTAAACTTTGTATCCTTGATAACCCCTTCTACAAACATAGCAAGCGCTACTTCCCCTTTTGTGATAACATTTGAATTATCAAGTCCAGACAAAGACCGTGCCTTTGGTATCATTTTGTCGTTAGCTTGCATTTCATCCATCACTCTTAGAAAAATGATATTTACGGAACTACCTGGGTCAATCAAAACTCGTTTTATGTTAGTATCATGTACAAGTAAAGATATTACCAGTGTGTCATTGTGAGGAATCATTAAGCCGTCAGCATCCTCGTTATCAAATGTTATATTGTCGTTTTCCAAGGTTTGGCGTATTCGCTTCCCATGAGTGATTGTGACTTTTGACGTCTTCTTTGCAGCTGTATAAGTCACACCATTACCTTCGTCTCCCCCGGTTATTACATTAACTTTCTTTTTGGAGATGGGGGTTCTTGTTAGTTTTTCATATATGAATATCTACGCTTCTCGCTGAACAGGTCAGTTAGATAACCTTGCTTCAACAAATGCTCGACCTCTCCTTGTAATAACTTGTCAATCCATTCGTTTATGGT
>NW_017671934.1:171884-234138 GCF_001879085.1 Nicotiana attenuata | reverse complement strand
TGTACAGCCTGCAGTACCAGTTCAGCCCGAGGATGGGGTAGCTGCTTCTGAGGATGAGCAGCGGAGGCTTAAGAGATTCAAGAAGTATGATCCTCCGGTTTTCAGTGGACTAGCATCAGATGATGCCTTGGGATTTCTAGAGGAGTGCCATCGTATTCTTCGCACTATGGGTATAGCCGGATCCAGCGGGGTTTCCTTTACTGCCTTTCAGCTTCGGGGAGCCGCCTATGATTGGTGGCGCACTTATGAGATAGACATCCCAATCGAGGCTGTTTCACTGACTTGGACCCAGTTCTCGGATATGTTCATGAGAGAGTTTGTCCCTCAGAGCCTCAGGGACGCATGGCGCACAGAGTTTGAGCATTTGCGCCAGGATGCTATCACCGTTCCGGAGTATGCTATTCGTTATACCAGATTGGCCAGGCATGCACCGGCCTTGGTTGCTACTGTCTGCAAGAGGGTTCGCCGGTTCATTGAGGGTCTTATTCCACCCATCAGATCTAGCATGGCTCGAGAGTTGGAGATGGACATTCCTTATCAGCAGGTAGTGAGCATTGCTGGGAGGATCGAGGGTATGCTCGCTAGGGAGCGAGAGGAGAGAGAGCCAAGAGGTCTCGAGTGTTGGGCCACTACTCTGGTGCCCGTACCCCAGCAGCAGGTCGTCATGGTAGGGGTTATATGGGTCGCCCCGTTCATTCAGCTCTTCCATCAGCCAGCAGTGCTCCAGCTCCTCCTAGACCCCAGGAGCCTTACTATGCACCTCCGGTTTCTAGCGCGCCTCCTGCGCGGGGTGCTTTCAGAGGTCAGTCCAGTTGACCTGGCCCTAGCCAGTCACAACCACCACGTTCTCCTAGAGCTTGTTTTGAGTGTGGTGACACCCGCCATGTGGTGAGGGATTGCCCTAGACTTGGGAGGAGTGTACCTCCACAGACTCCTCAGCCACAGCGTACTCAACAGAGTTCTCAGGCCATGATCACAGCACCAGCTGCTACCCCATCTGCCCATCCAGCTAGGGGCAGAGGTCGGGGAGGTAGAGGTCGCCCTCGAGGGAGAGGCCAGGCCAGATATTATGCCATTCCTGCTCGTACCGAGGCTGTTGCCTCCGATTCTGTCATCACAGGCATTGTACTGGTTTGTCACAGAGATGCATCGGTTTTATTCGATCCAGGCTCCACCTATTCTTATGTGTCTTCTTATTTTGCTTCGCATTTGGGTATAGCCCGAGACTCCTTGAGTTCTCCTGTTTATGTTTCTACTCCTGTTGGAGATTCTCTTGTTGTGGACCGCGTTTATCGGTCGTGTTTGGTTACTATTCGTGGTTTTAAGACCAGAGCAGACTTATTGTTACTCAATATGGTGGATTTTGATATTATCTTGGGCATGAACTGGTTCTCGCCCCATTATGCTATTCTTGATTGTCACGCCAAGACCGTGACGCTGGCTATGCCAGGTATTCCGCGTGTTGCGTGGAGTGGTACCTTAGATCACACTCCTAGTAGAGTTATCTCTTTCCTTAGAGCTCAGTGTATGGTTGAGAAGGGGTGTGCAGCGTATTTAGCTTATGTGAGAGATGTCAGTGTTGATACCCCTTCTGTTGATTCAGTCCCAGTGGTAAGGGATTATCCCGATGTGTTTCTAGCTGATCTTCCGGGCATGCCGCCCGATAGAGACATTGATTTTGGCATAGATTTGTTGCCGGGCACTCAGCCCATTTCCATTCCTCCGTACAGTATGGCTCCTCCTGAGTTGAAGGAGTTGAAGGATCAGTTACATGAATTGCTTGATAAGGGTTTTTTTCGACCAAGTGTTTCACCGTGGGGGTGCTCCTGTCTTGTTGGTGAAGAAAAAGGATGGTTCTATGCGCATGTGCATCGATTATCGTCAGTTGAACAAGGTTACAGTGAAGAACCGTTATCCTTTACCTCGTATTGATGATCTATTTGACCAGTTTCAGGGCGCATAGGTGTTTTCTAAGATTGATCTGCGCTCAGGTTATCACCAGTTGATGATTCGGGAGCCAGATATCCCGAAGACTGCCTTCAGGACTCGGTATGGTCATTACGAGTTCCTTGTCATGTCATTTGGGCTGACCAATGCCCCAACAACTTTTATGCATTCGATGCACAGTGTGTTCAGGCCATATCTCGACTTGTTCGTTATTGTTTTTATAGATGATATTCTTGTATACTCCCGGAGTCGGGAAGATTATGAGCAGCACCTGAGGACCGTGCTTCAGACCCTGAGGGAGAAGAAGTTATATGCAAAGTTCTCAAAATGTGAGTTTTGGTTGAGTTCTGTGGCATTCTTGGGCCACGTGGTATCGAGTGAGGGCATTCGGGTGGATCCGAAGAAGGTAGAGGCCGTGCAGAGTTGGCCCAGGCCCTCCTCAGCTACAGAGATTTGCAGTTTCCTTGGCTTGGCGGGTTACTGCCATCGTTTTGTGGAGGGGTTTTCATCGATTGCAGCCCCTATGACTAGATTTACCCAGAAGGGTGCTCCATTTCAGTGGACAGAGGAGTGTGAGGCGAGCTTTCAGAACCTCAAGACAGATTTGACTACAGCCCCTATTTTGATATTGCCTACTGGTTCGGGGTCCTATACAGTTTATTGTGATGCCTCACAGGTTGGCCTTGGAGCGGTGTTGATGCAGGACGGTAGGGTGATTGCCTACGCATCCAGACAGTTGAAGATACATGAGAAGAACTACCCAGTCCACGACCTTGAGTTAGCTGCTATTGTTCATGCCTTGAAGATCTGGCGTCATTATTTGTATGGTGTGCCTTGTGAGATTTACACCGACCATCGGAGTTTGTAGAACTTATTCAAGCAAAAGGATCTAAACTTGCGCCAGAGGAGGTGGTTGGAGTTGCTAAAGGATTATGATATTACTATTCTTTATCACCCGGGCAAGGCCAATGTGGTAGCCGATGCCTTGAGTCACCGGGCGGAGAGTTTAGGGAGTTTGGCATATTTACCAGCTTCAGAGAGGCCTATGGTGATGGATGTTCAGGCCTTAGCCAGTCAGTTTGTGAGATTGGATCTTTCGGAGCCCAGTCGGGTTCTAGCCTGTGTGGTTTCTCGGTCTTCATTGTTCGATCAAATCAGGGAGCGGCAGTATGATGACCCTCATTTACTTGTCCTCAGGGACACGGTTCAGCACAGCGATGCCAGAGATGTGACCATTGGAGATGACGGGGTATTGAGGATGCAGGGTCGGATTTATGTGCCCAATGTTGATGGGCTTCGGGAGTTGATTTTTGCAGAGGCCCATAGTTCGCGGTATTCCATCCATCCAGGTGCCGCGAAGATGTATCAGGACTTGAGGCAGCATTATTGGTGGAGGCGGATGAAGAAGGATATAGTTGGATATGTAGCTAGATGCCTCAACTGTCAGCAGGTAAAGTATGAGCACCAGAGACCGGGAGGGTTGCTTCAGCAGATAGAGATTTTGGAGTGGAAATGGGAGAGGATCACCATGGATTTTGTAGTTGATCTCCCTCGGACTGCGAAGGAGTTCGATGCCATTTGGGTGATTGTGGATCGGCTGACCAAGTCCGCTCATTTTATCCCTGTGTGTACTACTTATTCATCGGAGTGGTTGGCGGAGATTTATATCCGGGAGATTGTTCGTCTGCATGGTATTCCAGTTTCTATTATTTCGGACAGAGGTACTCAGTTCACATCACGGTTCTGGAGAGCCATTCAGCAGGAGTTGGGTACTCGGGTGACGATGAGCACGACATTTCACCCCCAGACGGACGGACAGTCCGAGCGCACTATTCAAATTCTTGAGGATATGCTCCGTGCGTGTGTGGTTGAGTTTGGAGGGTCTTGGGATCAGTTCTTGCCATTGGCGGAGTTTGATTACAACAACAGTTATCATCCAGCATTCAAATGGCGCCATATGAGGCTTTATATGGTAGGAGGTGTAGATCACCGGTGGGTTGGTTTGAGCCGGGTGAGGCCAGGCTATTGGGCACAGAGTTAGTTCAGGATGCGTTGGAGAAGGTTAAGCTGATTCAGGATAGACTCCGTACATCCCAGTCCAGACAGAAGAGCTACGCGGACCGGAAGGTTTGTGATGTTTCATATATGGTCGGAGAGCGGGTTCTACGTCGGGTTTCGCCTATGAAGGGCGTTATGAGATTTGGGAAGAAAGGGAAGTTGAGTCCGAGGTTTATTGGCCCTTTTGAGATTTTGAGGCGAGTTGGGAGGTTGCTTATGAGCTTGCCTTACCTCCCAGTTTGGCCGGGGTTCATCCGGTATTTCATGTTTCGATGCTCTGGAGGTATCACGGCGATTCGTCCCACGTGTTGGATTTCAGTTCAGTCCAGTTGGACAAAGATCTATCCTATGTTGAGGAGCCAGTGGCTATATTTGACAGGTAGGTCAGAAAGTTGAGGTCAAAGAACATTGCTTCAGTAAAGGTTCAATAGCGGGTTCAGCCGGCTGAGGAGGCGACTTGGGAGAGCAAGCGGGATATGCGCAATCGATATCCTCATCTTTTCACTACTTCAGGTATGTTCTTTATGCTCGTTCGAGGACGAACAAATGTTTAAGTGTAGGAGGATGTGACGAGCCGGCCGGTCGTCTTAAGAATTAATGCTCCGATCCCCTATTAACTGCTTCCCCTAAGTTCATTTCTGCTATTTTGGTTGGCCTGGACGTTCGGTGTTGGGTTTCGGAGAGTTTTGGGACACTTAGTCCCTAAATGAGAGCTTAAGTGTTGGAAAGTGGTCCGTTGTTGAAAAAGTGTAAAGACGACCTCGGAATGGAAATTTGATGGTTCCATTAGCTCCGTTAGGTGATTTCAGGGTTGGGAGTGTTCGGAATGCATTTTGGAAGTCCGTAGCTCATTTAGGCTTGAAATGCCGAAGTTTGAATTTTTGAAGTTTCCGGTCCGATAGTGAGTTTTTGATCCGAGGGTCGGAATTGAATTTCGGAAGTTACAGTAGCTCCGTCATGTCATTTGGGATATGTGTGCAAAATTTCAGGTCATTCGGACGTGTTTTGGTTAGGTTTTTGATCGAAAGCATGTTTTGATGAAATTTGAAGTTCTTAGGCTCAAATCCTTGATTAATTCGAGTTTCCGGCATTGTTTTAGGTGGTTTAAGGATTGGTACAAGTTTCAATGATGTTATGGGATATGTTTGTAGGTTTGGTTGAGGTCCCGGGGGCCTCGGGTGTGTTTCGGATGCTCAACGGAGCATTTTGGAGTTTTGAAAAGTTGCAGAAAATGCTTCAACAGTTGCAGGTCCAAATCCTTCTTCGCGTTCGCGACTTCCCTCTCGCGTTCGTGTAGCTTTGACTTTGCCCTTCTTTGCGTTTGCATCCTCCTCCACACGTTCGCGTAGAGTAATTCTGGAGGAGGACCAGTCTCTTCATCGCGTTCGCGTTTAGTCCTTCGCGTTCGGGAAGCTTCACGTCTCCCTTCATCGCGTTCGCGTTCCGTCTATCGCGTTCGCGTAGCTTCGTGGTTCCAGGCCTTCGCGTTCGTGGTCCCTTCCTCGCGTTCGCGAAGAGAATTTTTGGCAGCATTCATTTTTCTTCTTCGCGAACGCGAGACTTCCTCCGCGTTCGCGATGCTTTAAATACCTGGACAGTATTAAATCATTAAAAAACGAGGGTCAGCCATTTTTATCAAAATACAAGTTTGGGAGCTCGGATTTGGGAGAAATTTCGAAGGTTTTTCGAGGGCAACTACTGGGTAACGATTCTCTACTCCCTTATGCTTAAAACCCCATAATCTAATCGCGAATTCATCCTTAATTTCGGATTTTTGAATGAAAAATGGGGAAGACTTCATAGACCAAACTTGAGTTTTGAGTGGGTGTTTGACCTCCGATTTGGGAGATTTTTGTATGGTTAGACTCGTGAGAGTACGAGGGTTCCAAAAATGTGAAAATTATCCGATTCTGAGATGTTGGCTTGAGGGGCGTTTTGGTCATTTTACCTAATTTCGCACCTTAGCTTTGAATTAAATAGTAGAATCAGGTTCTTGCGATGTTATTTACGATATGTAATTGAATTAAATAGATTCGGGCCATTTGGAGTCGGATACTCGTGGAAAAGGCGTGGTTTCTAGTTGATTTTTGTGCCGGTTCGAGGTAAGTGGCTTGTCTAACTTTGTGTGGGGGACCTTTCCCCTTAGGACATGATATTTGATATTTGAATGCCTCGTACGTGAGGTGACGAGCGCGTACTTGAGCTAATTGTTGAAAATCCTTTCTACTTGAAGTATTTAAATTGAGTTTCCTGCTTACTTGTTTATTTTAAATTATAAGTTTAACCTGTGTTAGCTTAGAGAAGCATGTTTAGTTGACTTACTTGCTTATTTGTTTAAACTGTATTATTTCTATTCCGTGAAGCTTGTTAGGCTAGAATTTACTATTACTTGTTCTGACTTTAGCATTTATTCTGATATTTTGAGTTGTTATTGTGTGTTTAAATTTGGGACTACGGGACGACATCCCGGGAGATCCCTTGCACGTGTTATGTTCTGGACTGAGAGTGCGGGATACAAGAGATCCCTGGCACAGATGTTATATATATATTGAGGATACCAAGAGATCCTCGGGATACCAAGAGATCCCTGGCACAGATGTTATATATATATTGAGGATACCAAGAGATCCCTCGTGTATAAGATGAGGATACCAAGAGATCCCCGGTTATTATCCATGTTTTGAGTAGTATTCCCTTGATTTGTCTTGTTTTCTGCTTTCTATTATTGTTTTTCCTTATTTATCCTGTTTAGATTCTCGTTGTAGACTTTATTTAAACTGTTTCCGTTATCTTATCATTTGTTATGTTTTATCTCAGTAGGGCCCTGACCTTCCTCGTCACTACCCGACCGAGGTTAGGCTTGGCACTTACTGAGTACCGCTGTGGTGTACTCATGCCCCTTCTGCGCATGTTTTTCATGTGCAGATCCAGGTACCTCCACCCAGGCGTACTATCCCCGAGGCGGAGATATCTAGCAGAGACTTCGAAGTACATCTGCCTCGTCCGTAGACCAGGAGTCTCTATCTTATTCTAGCATATATCTTTTCCTTTCTTTCAGTTATTTAGACATTCTGGAGTTAGAGCAGTATATTACATTTCTATTAGCCTGTGTTGCCCGTGAGTTTTTGGGTTTTGGGATATTGTTATAGATTTTTGTGATGTTGAGTTGTATATGTCGAGCGGAACTTATATACAATTTTCTCTTAGCTGTTGATTTTAAGTTCTTTACTTCCGCAAATGATTTAATTTTTGCATTTGTTAGGCTTACCTAGTCGTAGGGACTAGGTGCTGTCACGACATGTTCACGGAGGGCGAACTGGGGTCGTGACAGTTTGCTTGCAATTTGGTTTACAAGACTGCTGCTTTTTCTCTTCTTATTCCCTGAAACTGGTATGTCCTGATTTTGATTTCAGCCTCATCCCTACGTGTTTACTTTACAGTTACTACCATCTTGTCTACTTTGCTGTTTATGTTCTGTATTGAATATGTTACCCTCTCTTTGCATCTATTGTTTATTATGAACTTCCCCATACCCTTACTCCCTTTTATGTGTTTGAGTTAGGGTTCATGGCCTGACAGCATCCAAATTGCTGCTCAGGTCTGAACCTAATCCTCAATGGGTCCTAACTCCCTAAATTTGGCTTACAGGCTGGTCAGGGGTGTGCCAGCACTCCTAATTGCTGGGCATGACCACCAACCTGCCATGGCCTTCCCTAACTCCCCCTCTATGCACTTGCACTTACTCTTAGATTCTAAGTTCTACCCCCTCCTATGAGCCTTGCTTTGGGACCCTGAGTTCCCTCTGAACTTGTATATTTGAGGACAGGCTCTTCCATACTGCACTATCGTAATTCTGCAATATATTTGGGTTGTAAGCATTGCCCGGAGTCCACTTGAGACTCTTAAGGAACTTTGACACATCCCAGATAAGAGAAGGCTTTGGAAATCTGATCCTGGAAGCTGGTTCATCTCATATTGTTAGACCTTGAGTCTGAATTAGGCTCCTTGGTTGTAGCTTAAATTTCTGATGTAATTTTATTTTTCTTGATTCAGTAGTAATGTCGTTTAATATCTACAGAACTTATTTGTTTCTAAAATCAGTAATCCTTCTTTAATAATCAGTACGCCTTCTGCATTGTTAGATATCATGCCTATAGGTCTCACCTAGGCAAGCCATTAGGTAATTAATTAACTGTGTCAGTCTTTGATAAACTACAACCAGGGAAGGCCTAATTCGGACTTCTCATCTGAGAAATATGTGTAAAATCAGCCTACTCTAACGCTTTAAATTTAATTCAGACCATAACCAGTATTTGTAAGTCATGCTAGACGATTTGTTTCTTTAAATGAGGAAGCATGTTTGAGCTCATTTAACTGCTATGTGTTCTCCCATACCTGTCTTATATGTTTTGATTGTCGCCCTAGAATTTTATCCTTTTTAAACTCTGAAAAGCCAAATTTCCCTTCCCTTTAGGACTAGTAGTCCCAAATGCCTCCGGGACTTATAGGATTGGGGCGCGTACTAGCATGCAATAGGTAACGATACTTTTCCGTGATTTAATACCTTAACGGGGTGGGAAAGTGTAGATATGGATATGATGACCGGTGCACTAATACCACGTGTAACCCCTCTTTTGAGGAGTGATTACCGGGTATTGCATTGATGTGATCCATATTGTTTGTAAACCTAGGACCCCCTTTCCCTTTACTTGTTTTATTTTTCAGAATTGTTCGAACTATTTCCTTAAAATTTCTTCTTTCTTTATTTTCTTCATACTTCCAATTTACTTGCAACTAATATGTGAAAACCCCTCTACTTGAGACTTCTATTTGCTTACTTGTTATTCAAAGTCACAATTGTAGCATGGCCGAGAATCACACTAGTGGATCTTGAGGGGTGCCTAACACCTTCCCCTCGAGATAATTTCTAGGTCTTACCCAAACTATGGTTCTCTAACTCAAACCCTTCTTAGTGTCCTAATGCACTTTAATCATTAGTTGGCGACTCTTCAATTCAAAAACCCAATTCCCAAAAGGGAACGAGTTGTCCTCCCAAATATCATAAACCCGATTTCGCGAGAAAAAGGGGGCGCGACAACCATGGGCATCGAGAATATTATCCCAGGGTATGATCCCAATTGATTGATTTTGGTATTTTATTTGCCTCGTGTGTACATCACGAGAGTGAGACGCTATCCCGTTTTAATGGTTATAACACAAATTGAATTTGACAGAAATTTTTGAGTAAGCATAATTTGATGGAAATTTTACATCCCCTAAGCCAGTAAAAATAGTACGGGCTAGCAAAAAAATTGATCATTCAAAAATAGTCAGCATTTGACAAGCCATTGAAAATAGTAACTATTTTGTTTCAACACGAAAAGTTTCAACATAATATACTGGAGACCGGCGCACTTGTATATGAACTTCCAGCATATTATGTTGGAACTCCAACACGCGAAAAGTTCCGACATAATATACTAGAGATTGGAGCACATGTGTATGAACTTTCAGCATATTATGTTGGCAATGTCATTACTCATTATGATCATAACATCCACATATAATCAAACAATGACTATGTGATTTGGAACATTTTTAGTGTACAAACATTTATCACATTCATTTATCTTAAACCCATTTGACAACATTGTTTGGTCAAATTTCGCATGCCATTGTTTGGGTGTTTGTTTTAGTCTGTAAAGCGACTTAACAAGTCTACAGACCTTCTTTTCTTTACCTGGAACCACAAACCCTTCAGGTTGTTCCATATAAATTTCTTCCTCCAACTCTCCATTTACGAAGGCCGTCTTAACATCCATTTGATGAATTTCAAGACCATAAACTGCAGCTAACGCTACTAACGTTCGTATGGACGTAATTCTTGTGACTGGAGAGTATGTATCAAAATAGTCAAGACCTTCTCGTTATCTATACCCTTTGACCACAAGTCTTGCCTTATACTTGTCAATAGTGCCATCATCTTTCATTTTCCTCTTAAGAATCCATTTAGAACCCAACGGTTTATTTTTCCAGGAGGAAGATCAACCAATTCCCATGTATGGTTGTTCAGTATGGATTCTATTTCACTATTACTGCCTCTTTCCATAATAATGATTCCGAAGAAGACATAGCTTCTTTAAATGTTTGAGGCTCATTTTCCAATAAGAAAGTCACAAAATCTGGTCCAAATGAAGTAGACGTTCTTTGACGTTTACTACGTCTTGGATCCTCCTGGTTAAGTGTACTTTCTTTTATTTCTTCCCGAGGTCGTTTAGATCCTTCACCAATCGACTCACATTCCTTTTTATATGGATATATATTTTCAAAAAACTCAGCATTATATGATTCTATAATCGTATTATTATGAATGTCGGGATTTTATGATTTATAAACCAGAAATCGATATGCTTTACTATTAGTCGCATATCCTATGAAAACACAATAAACGGTTTCGGTCCTATTTTTACCCTTTTGGGTTAAGGAACTTGCACTTTTGCCAAACACCCTCACACTTTAAAATAATTCAAGTTGGGCTTCCTTCCTTTCCATTTTTCATATGGAATGGATTGTGTTTTGCTATGGGGTACTCGATTTAGTATTCGGCTAGCCGTAAGAACGGCTTCCCCCCACAAGTTCTGTGGCAAACCAGAACTTATCAATAATGCGTTCATCATCTCCTTTAATGAATGATTCTTTCTTTCTGCAATCCCATTGGATTGGGGTGTGTAAGGGGCCGTTGTTTGATGAATAATTCTATATTTTAAACATATTTGTTTAAAAGGAGATTCATATTCACCACCCCTATCACTTCTTATTATTTTGATTTTCTTGTTAAGTTGTGTTTCAACTTCATTTTTGTATTGCATGAATGCGTCTATTGCCATCTTTACTATTAAGTAAGTAAACATAGCAATATCGAGTACTATCGTCAATAAAGGTTATGAAATACTTCTTTCCACCGCGAGATGGTATTGACTTCATGTCACAACTATCTGTGTGAATTAAGTCTAAAGGATTTGAATTCCTTTCAACTGACTTATAAGGATGTTTAACATACTTAGATTCCACACATACTTGACATTTTGATTTGTCACATTCAAACTTAGGCAATACTTTCAAATTAATCATTTTCCGTAAGGTTTTATAAATGACATGACCCAAACGTATATGCCATAATTCATTTGACTCAAGTAAGTAAAACGAAGCTAAAATTTTATTATTATTTTCCACAACCATTACATTCAGCTTGAAAAGGCCCTCAGTGAGGTAACCTTTTTCTACAAATATTTCATTCTTACTTATTAAAACCTTATCAAAAACAAAAACACATTTAAAACCATTCTTAACAAGAAGTCCAGTAGAGATCAAATTCTTCCTAATCTCGGGAATATGAAGGACGTTGTTCAAAGTTACCACTTTGCCGGAAGTCATTTTGAGAAATATCTTCCCACATCCTTCAATCTTGGCCTTTGCAGCATTTCCCATAGAAATTGCCTCATCGGGTCCAACAGGAGCATAAGTAGCAAAAGCTTCTTTAACAGCACAAACATGAGGAGCGGCTCCAGAATCAACCCACCACTCTTTAGGATTTCCCACCTTGTTGCATTAGGAAAGCATGGCACATAAGTCATCAACATCATCATGCTTTTCAACCATGTTTGCTTGACCCTTCTTCTTGTCTTTCTTCGGAGCACGACACTCCGAAGAATTGTGTCCGGTTTTTCCACTGAACCGCTTCTTACTTGGGTTGTATTTCGGTCCAGAAGCCTTCTTCCTCTTTTTGTTCTCTTCAACAATATTTGCTCCCATTATTGTTGAGTTCCCACGGCCTCTCTTTTCAGCAGCTTTGTTGTCCTCTTCGATTCTCAACCGAACAATGAGATCTTCAAGGGACATCTCCTTGTGTTTGTGTTTCAAGTAGTTTTTGAAGTCCTTCCACAAGGGAGGCAACTTCTTAATAATCATTGTTAGTTGGAATGCTTCATTGATGACAAGACCTTCAATAAAATTTCTGTTAGTAAATATACTAAGATTACTACTTTCAACATCAATATTAATTTGATTTATACCTTCAGCAAGGAGATCGTGAATAATCACTTGCAATTCTTGGACTTGGGTAATAACAGACTTGCTATCTACCATTTTGTAGTCCAAAAACTTTGCAGCAACGAACTTCTTTAACCCGACATCTTCGCTTTTGTATTTCTTTTCAAGCGCAGTCCATAGTTCTTTTGACGTTTCCATGCCACTTTAGACGTTATACAAAGCATCATCCAGCCCGCTTAGAATACAATTCTTGCACAAAAAATCTGAATGCTTCCACGCCTCAGTCACGAGAAAGCGTTCATTTTCTGGAATTTCATCAGACAGCACAGGAACATCTTCCTTGATGAACTTCTGGAGACTTAGAGTAGTCAAATAGAAGAACAACTTTTGCTGCCAGCACTTGAAATCAATCCCGGAAAATTTTCCGGGTTTCTTCGCCGGTGCCAATGCTGCCGGTGTTCAGCTCATTGAGGCATTGGCAGTTACCATCGGAACAGCTTGGATTCCGTTATCTTTAGTCATTTCTATAAAAGAATGACACAAACGTTCAAAATCTCGTAGATTTTAATCTCCATTAGAGTACAAAACCACAAAGGTTTTACTCTCCAGAAACAGTAAGTACAAATACAGAAAATATTTTAAATTCCTTAAACTTGTTAGTATCCTGTATTTGTAAAATAATTCTAGAAATATAAATGAATATAAACAGAAATTAACATAAACAGAAATGTCAGGAAACCAATTCGAGCCCACTGAATTCACAGTGTTTCCTTAAGGAATTTAATCCCCTCCTAGTACCCAAGGTTATGGATTATTTCCTCCCAGTATAGAACGAATTACACACTGGTATAGTGGTACTTCAAACCCCAGTGTTTCAGCGAATACAAAGTTCGGTAGCAAATCACACTTACTTTTGCTTTGTTTGATGCTAAAAGTATGCAGAGGAAGGAGAAGAAACTCAGAAAATCGTAGTGAAATTCTGAGCAGAATAGTGTTGTATTTATAGCCAAAGTTGGGCTGAAATCTGAAGAGGTGCAACGCTTCAGAATGTCTATTTCTGCAAAACGACCACAACATTATGCCATTACATAAATGGCTATTTAATCAACATTAAAGAGGGAAAATAAAGAGAGAAAATTAAAGGGTAGTTAATTTTCTATTACAAAAACAGAAAACCAAAATTTGGATAACTGAAATGGATTTAATATTAATATTTATTTTTATATTAATATTGTTGCTAAAACAAATATTTAATAATATTTCTGTTAATATTTTACTATTAACAAATAAATTTGGTCCAAAAGTTAATCAGTCAATCAATCGTTTGACCAAATCCAAATCCAAATCCAAATCCGAAGCCGAAGCCGAAGCCGAGCCGAGCGAGCAACGACGACGGTGTGAGGCTTGCCTTCTTCTCAACTCTTTAAGAGCTAGAAGAAGAGAAATTGCATATATACCCATAAAAAACCTCTTCCTCTTCCAATATGGGACAATGTCCATTTGCCAAGGGGGAAACTTAAAATTTTACTCAAAAATTTCATTTCCCTCCATTTCCCATTCACCCTCTTTTAAGTATATCATATACTTAGAATCCCAATAATCCCCCACATGAATGGGGAATGGCTATATCACGGAAGTATGCATGAAAAACTATGTGCTTCGCAAGAAAGGATTAATTGCATCTGGATAAGTAGGTTTCCCTTTGAACTTTCCGTAGTGAACTTATATCGGATATACTCGATCAATCGGTAGTTTGATATCTTTGAACCGTCGAACTTTGGTGTATACCTAGACAACCACAAGTCACACAACTGACCCTTAACCATCTTTGGTTCTCATTGTTGTGTTTGCTTCAGCCATGAACCCCGCCTGGTTTCATAAGTGCGTAGAGAACTGGCCTTACAAAGTTCTCCTTGAAGTGTCTAACATTTCACACTTACATAGGTGATTCCTAAACGTGTCATCCCGTAGATACACTATTTGATATACCCCGTATCAAATTTAGAAATCATTAAAAAGCCTTAATGCTTTATCCTTGGTACTGAACATTGTCTGATCACGAGAATGGACTAAAAATTTAGTTGACAATGTTGAACCGTCATTAATGACTTTGTTTGATCTCCTTGAACCTAGATCTTGGGATCTCCAGTCTTTTAGGTAGAGTTACCGCCACTATGATTTTTTCTCGGCCACAGTCCCATTCCCCATGATGACTTCTCAACTACCTCTCTTGGTAGGCCTTTTGTAAGTGGATCCGACACATTATCACTTGACTTCACATTGTCCATCGTGATAATTCCTCTAGAGAGTAATTGTCTAATAGTTTTATGTCTTTGTCGTATATGACGAGATTTACCGTTATACATAACGCTCCCAGCCCTTCCAGTTGCCGCTTGACTATCGCAATGTATGCATATTGGTGCCAACGGTTTGGGCCAAAATGGAATATCTTCCAAGAAATTCCGGTGCCATTCAACTTCTTCACCGGCTTTATCTAAGGCTATGAATTCAGCCTCCATTGTAGAGCGGGCAATACAAGTTTGTTTGGATGACTTCCAGATTAACGCTCCTCCACCAATAGTGAATACATATCCACTTGTGGACTTGGAATCAGTTGATCTGGTGATCCAATTTGCATCACAGTATCCCTAAATGACCGCATGATATTTACTGCAGTGCAAAGTAAAGTCCTGGGTATGTACTAAATACACCAAAACTCGTTTCATGGCCATCCAATGAGATTGACCTGATTGCTCGTTCAACTCATTTTACTTATAGCATAAGCTATATCTGGTCGTGTATAATTCATGATGTACATTAAGCATCCCAACACACGGGCATAATCCAACTGTGATATGCTTTGGCCTTTGTTCTTTGCTAATGCAAGATTCATGTCAATTGGAGTCTTTGCAACTTTAAAGCCCAAGAGCTTGAATTATTAAAGTACTGTCTTAATATAATGAGATTGTGACAATGCCAGACTTTGAGAAGTCTTATGGATCTTAATTCCAAGAATTAAATCAGCAACTCCCAAGTCTTTCATATCAAACTTGCTAGTTAGAATAGGCTTAGTAGCATTTATGTTGGCAATGTCATTACTCATTATGAGCATATTATCCACATATAAGAAACAATGACTATGTGATTTGAAACATTTTTAATGTACACACATTTATCACATTCATTTATCTTAAACCCATTTGACAACATTGTTTGGTCAAATTTCGCATGCCATTGTTTGGGTGGTTGTTTTAGTCCGTAAAGGGACTTAACAAGTCTACAGACCTTCTTTTCTTTACCTGGAACCACAAACCCTTCAGGTTGTTCCATGTAAATTTCTTCCTCCAACTCTCCATTTAAGAAGGTCATCTTAATATCCATTTGATGAATTTCAAGATCATAAACTGCAGCTAATGCTACTAACGTTCGTATGGACGTAATTCTTGTAACTGAAGAGTATGTATCAAAATAGTCAAGACCTTCTCGTTGTCTATATCCTTTGACCACAAGTCTTGCCTTATACTTGTCAATAGTGTCGTCATCGTTCATTTTCCTCTTAAAGATCCATTTAGAACCCAACGGTTTATTTCCAGGAGGAAGATCAACCAATTCCCATGTATGGTTGTTCAGTATGGATTCTATTTCACTATTGACTGCCTCTTTCCATAATAATGATTCCGAAGAAGACATAGCTTCTTTACATGTTTGAGGCTCATTTTCCAATAAGAAAGTCACAAAATCTGGTCCAAATGAAGTAGACGTTCTTTGACGTTTACTACGTCTTGGATCCTCCTGATTAAGTGTACTTTCTTTTGTTTCTTCCCGAGGTCGTTTAGATCCTTCACCAATCGACTCACATTCCTTTTTATACGGATATATATATATTTTCAAAGAACTCAGCATTATATGATTCTATAACCGTATTATTATGAATGTCGGGATTTTCTAATTTATGAACCAGAAATCGATATGCTTTACTATTAGTCGCATATCCTATGAAAACACAATCAACAGTTTTCGGTCCTATTTTTACCCTTTTGCGCTTAGGAACTTGTACTTTTGCCAAACATCCCCACACTTTGAAATAATTCAAGTTGGGCTTCCTTTCTTTCCATTTTTCATATGGAATGGATTGTGTTTTGCTATGGGGTACTCGATTTAGTATTCGGCTAGCCGTAAGAACGGCTTCCCCCACAGGTTCTGTGGTAAACCAGTACTTATCAATAATGCGTTCATCATCTCCTTTAATGAACGATTCTTTCTTTCTGCAATCCCATTGGATTGGGGCATGTAAGGGGCCGTTGTTTGATGAATAATTCCATATTCTAAACATATTTGTTCAAAAGGAGATTCATATTCAGCACCCCTATCACTTCTTATCATATTCACCACCCTTATCACTTCTTATCATTTTCATTTTCTTGTTAAGTTGCGTTTCAACTTCATTTTTGTATTGCTTGAATGCGTCTATTGCTTCATAATTACTATTAAGAAAGTAAACATAGCAATATCGAGTACTATCATCAATAAAAGTTATGAAATACTTCTTTCCACCGCGAGATGGTATTGACTTCATGTCACAAATAGCTGTGTGAATTAAGTCTAAAGGATTTGAATTCCTTTCAACTGACTTATAAGGATGTTTAACATACTTAGATTCCACACATACTTGACATTTTGATTTGTCACATTAAAACTTAGGCAATACTTCCAAATTAATCATTTTTCGTAAGGTTTTATAATTGACATGACCCAAACGTATATGCCATAATTCATTTGACTCAAGTAAGTAAGACGAAGCTGAAATTTTATTATTATTTTCCACAACCATTACATTCAGCTTGAAAAGGCCCCAGTGAGGTAACCTTTTCCTACAAACATTTCATTCTTACTTATTACAACCTTATCGGAAACAAAAATACATTTAAAACCATTCTTAACAAGAAGTTCAGTAGAGACTAAATTCTTCCTAATCTTGGGAACATGAAGGACGTTGTTCAAAGTTACCACTTTGCCGGAAGTCATTTTGAGAAATATCTTCCCACATCCTTCAATCTTTGCCTTTGCAGCATTTCCCATAGAAATTGCCTCATCGGGTCCAACAGGAGCATAAGTAGCAAAATCTTCTTTAACAGCACAAACATGGGGAGTGGCTCCAGAATCAACCCACCACTCTTTAGGATTGCCCACCAAGTTGCATTCGGAAAGAATGGCACATAAGTCATAAACATCATCATGCTTTTCAACCATGTTTGCTTGACCCTTATTCTTGTCTTTCTTCGGAGCATGGCACTCCGTAGATTTATGTCCGGTTTTTCCACTGAACTTCTTCTTACTTCGGTCTATAAGTCTTCTTCCTCTTTTTGTTCTCTTCAACAATATTTGCTCCATTATTGTTTAGTTCCCACGGCCTCTCTTTTCAGCAGCTTTGTTGTCCTCTTCGATTCTCAACCGAACAATGATATCTTCAAGGGACATCTCCTTGCGTTTGTGCTTCAAGTAGTTTTTGAAGTCCTTCCACAAAGGAGGCAACTTCTCAATCATCGTTGTTAGTTGGAATGCTTCATTGATGACAAGACCTTCAATGAAATATCTGTTAGTAAAAATACTAAGATTACTACTTTCAACATCAATATTAATTTGATTTATACCTTCAGTAAGGAGATCGTGAATAATCACTTGCAATTCTTGGACTTGGGTAATAGCAGACTTGCTATCTACCAATTTGTAGTCCAAAAACTTTGCAGCAACGAACTTCTTCAATCCGGCATCTTCGGTTTTGTATTTCTTTTCAAGTGCAGTCCATAATTCTTTTGACGTTTCCACACCACTTTTGACGTTTTACAAAGCATCATCTAGCCCGCTTAGAATACAATTCTTGCACAAAAAATCTGAATTCTTCCACGCCTCAGTCACGAGAAAGCGTTCATTTTCTAGAGTTTCATCAGACAGCACAGGAACATCTTCCTTGATGAACTTCTGGAGACTTAGAGTAGTCAAATAGAATAATATCTTTTGCTGCCAGCGCTTGAAATCAATCCCGAAAAATTTTTCGGGTTTCTCCGCCGCTGCCAATGCTGCCGGTGTTCGCTCGTTGAGGCATTGGCAGTTACCATCGGAACATCTTGGTTTCAGTTATCATTAGTCATTTCTGTAAAAGAATGTCACAAACGGTTAAATCTCGTAGATTTTAATTTCCAATAGAGTACAAAACCACAAAGGTTTTACTCTCCAGAAACAGTAAGTACAAATACAGAAAATATTTTAAATTACATAAGCTTGTTAGTATCCTATATTTGTAAAATAATTCTGAAAATATAAATTAATATAAAGAGAAATTAACATAAACAGAAATGACAGGAAACCAATTCGAGCACACTGAATTCACAGTGTTTCCTTAAGGAATTAATCCCCTCCTAGTACTCAAGGTTATGGATTATTTCCTCCCAGGATAGAATGAATTACCCACTGGTGTAGTGGTACTTCAAACCCCAGTGTTTCAGCGAACACAAAGTTCAGTAGCAAATCACACTTACTTTTGCTTTGTTTGATGCTAAAATTATGCAGAGGAAGGAGAAGAAACTCAAAAAGTCGTAGTGAAATTCTGAGCAGAATAGTGTTGTATTTATAGCCAAAGTTGGGCTGAAATCTGAAGAGGTGCAACTCTTCAGAATGGTTGTTTCTGCAAAACGACCACAACATAAATGTCATTACATAAATGGCTATTTACTCAGCATTAAAGAGGAAAAATTGAAGGGTAGTTAATTTTCTGTTACAAAAACAGAAAACTGAAATTTGGATAATTGAAATGGATTTAATAATAATATTTTTTTAATATTAATATTCTGTTATTAAAATAAATATTTAATAACATTTCTGTTAATTTTTACTATTAACAAATAAATTTGGTCCAAAAAGTTAATCAATCAATCGATCATTTGACCAAATCCGAATCCGAGCCGAGTGACGACGACGGCGCGAGGCTTGCCTTCTTCTCAACTCTTTAAGAGCTAGAAGAAGAGCAATTGCTTATATACCCATAAAAAACCTCTTCCTCTTCCAATATGGGACAATGTCCATTTACCAAGGGGGAAAACCTAAAATTTCTAAAACAATGTTTTTGTAAAAACAGAAATAAAATCTAAAAAGCAAAATTCTAAAGCAATATTTTTGTAAAAACTAAAAAAAAACTGAATTTATTATTACTAAAAACTGAAAAACCGAAAAAAAAATTGCTTTCAAAAAATTGAAAAATTATTTCCTAAAACTATGTTTTTGTAAAAACAGAAATAAAATCTGAAAAGATATTTTCTAAAGCAATATTTTGTAAAACTGAAAAAAAAATTTCTAAAAACTAAAAAAACAAAAAAAAAATTGCTTTTAAAAAACAAAAAAAGTGTTTTCTAAAACAATGATTTTTGTAAAATCTAGAAAAAAAACTGAAAAGCAATTTTCTAAAGCGGTAGAAACTGGAAAAAAATTGATTTTTTTAAACTAAAAACTGATAAAAAGAAAATATTTGTTTTTTTCAGTTTTTACAAAACATTGCTTTAGAAAATTGTTTTTCAATTTTTTTATAGTTTTTACAAGAACAATTGTTTTAGAAATTATTTTTCAGTTTTTTTAAAGCGATATTTTTCTAAACACTAGAAAAAAATATTTTGATTTTAATAAATTAAAAAAAATACTGTTTCCGTTAAATAAGGGCAAATTTGCACAACTATTGGATGGTTTAGGCATATTTGGGACAAACTATTAACGACGGGCATATTTGTCCTATTTCAAATAGTTCACGGGCATATTCCAAAACTAGCCAAGCATATATAAATATTAAAAAATCAAATAAATAAGGTTCGTTCTCTCAAAGAATCACATGCAAAAATCATCTTCCATATTTTTAAGCATGATTAGCAACATTAGATGCAAGACGGAAAGGAAATTTCATGGATGAGGTAGCAAATAAGGTGATAAAATTAAAAAAATACAATATTCCAAAAATCTAAGCAAAAAAAGGAACTTTTTCAATGGGGATAGTTGAAATTCATTGAAAACATATAGATAAGTCAATATACAAAATTTGAGGAAGATGGGAAGTGATTTGGACCGGTTTTGTATCAAAATTTGTAATTAAATCGAGTTCAAAAAATTCTTGTGGGACACATGTATCAAACATGTATCTTGCATGTATCTCACATACAGGTATACATGGATATATGTGATACATAATTGATACAAATATGATACATATGTGATACACAAATGATACACAGTATGATACACATCATTTTTTTCGTGTTTAGTTTTTACTTCGAATTTTCAAATCAAACCAACTCAAAACTTCACCAAACCATCTCAAAACTGAGATCAAGATCCTTAAGATGTACTCAATCTATGCTAATAACACCCACTCAAAAGAAAGCAAAAAATTGACATTTTTTTCTATAAAAGCTAATAGGCTAATATTAGTAGTATTTGGATAATATTTGTAAATCGTATGAATTGGTTAATTTTTATAATGAGCTACTTATAAATGGACATAGATGATAGTTTCCCTAATTATTATTGATGAAAAGGATAGTATAAAAATAAGAAGTTTGGTTCAAATTGTGTACTATGATTTTCAAATTATTATTATGTTGGAAAGCGAACCATACCCAAGGACTTTATTAATCTAAAAAACAATGTATATACATCTACTATTTGAAAAGCACTGATAGCAAATCTCTCTTAATTTTCCCAGCTAGCTAGCTCAAATTAGACTTGCAAGTAAATGATTAGACTTAAAGCAAGCACCACCCACTACTTTGAAAAAAAAAAAAAAAATCACAATTCACATGGTGTCACTTAAATTGTTGCCTGCCTATTATTATTGACTTCTCTACACAAACATGATTAAATTCCTTGCATTTAGTCATTTACGTGTTTTTCCCTTACTTTTTCTTTTTCTCCCATTACACCCAAGAGGTTTGGTGTTGGGTAGTGGGGTTGGGGAAACTTTACATGATTGTCATCAAATTTAAAAAATATGAACTACTATGAAGGGAAGGTTACCATTTTTCATGTCTAATGGAATTATATATTTATGTATAACTAATTTGCAGTTTCATGATAAGCAAACATCTTGAACATTTACAGTTTGGTCCATCTGAGACTGGCATCCTTTAAAGTCAACCATAAGTTTGTTCAATTTCTTGTTGCTGATTATCCTTGTGTCATTCTCCATACTATCATATGCAAAAAAAAAAAAAAAATGAAAAATGTTATGTAATGTATATATTATGAAAGAATTGAAAAAATAAGACCGCAAATATATACACATAAAACTTATGGGATAACATTATTAAATGAGGCATGCATATACCTTTGAGGGGGAAAAGGCAAAGGGGACAACATTTTGGCAAGTTGAAAAGCATCTTGTTGTTGGTTAATGATGTGATTGAAGCACAAATATCGACCGTAGCTTGCTATTTCTTCTTATACACAAATGTGGGCATCGACCAAGAAATCAAGATCGACGGTCACAAACACACCATCTTCATACATCTCAGCTGCTCCTTTAAGGTAAGGATTTGAGATTGTTAATTCAGGACCCATTAACAGTCCTGCATTTATAGTAACCATGTTGATTCCTCTGTCCATTGCCAGTGCCCAAGCTGTCTTCTCTGCTAGTGTTTTCGACATAGCATGCCACAACTGTCATTTTCAAACCAAAACTTAAATTTTTTTCCAGTTTTTACAAAAACATTGCTTTAGAAAATTGTTTTTCAATTTTCTTTTTTTTTTAGTTTTTACAAAAACAATTGTTTTAGAAATTATTTTTCAGTTTTTTTAAAGCGATATTTTTTCTAAAAACTGGAAAAAATATTTTGATTTTAATTAATTAAAAAAAAATATTGTTTCCGTTAAATAAGGGCAAATTTGCACAACTATTGGATGGTTTAGGCATATTTGGGACAAACTATTAACGACGGGCATATTTGTCCTATTCCAAATAGTTCACGGGCATATTCGGAACAGCTTGGATTCCGTTATCATTAGTCATTTCTGTAAAAGAATGACACAAACGTTCAAAATCTCGTAGATTTTAATCTCCATTAGAGTACAAAACCACAATGATTTTACTCTCCAGAAACAGTAAGTACAAATACAGAAAATATTTTAAATTCCTTAAGCTTGTTAGTATTCTGTATTTGTAAAATAATTCTGGAAATATAAATGAATATAAAGAGAAATTAACATAAACAGAAATGTCAGGAAACCAACTCGAGCCCACTGAATTTACAGTGTTTCCTTAAGGAATTTAATCCCCTCCTAGTACCCAAGGTTATGGATTATTTTCTCCTAGTATAGAACGAATTACACACTGGTATAGTGGTACTTCAAACCCCTGTGTTTCAACGAATATAAAGTTCGGTAGCAAATCACACTTACTTTTGCTTTGTTTGATGCTAAAAGTATGAAGAGGAAGGAGAAGAAACTCAGAAAATCATAGTGAAATTCTTAGCAGAATAGTGTTGTATTTATAGCCTAAGTTGGGCTGAAATCTGAAGAGGTGCAACTCTTCAGAATGGCTGTTTCTACAAAACGACCACAACATAAATGCCATTACATAAATGGCTATTTACTCAACATTAAAGAGGGAAAATAAAGAGAGAAAATTGAAGGGTAGTTAATTTTCTGTTACAAAAATAGAAAACCGAAATTTGGATAACTGAAATGGATTTAATATTAATATTTATTTTAATATTAATATTCTGTTACTAAAACAAATATTTAACAATATTTCTGTTAATATTTTACTATTAACAAATAAATTTGGTCCAAAAAGTTAATCAAGCAATCGATCATTTGACCAAATCCAAATCCGAAGCCGAGCCGACCCGAGCGAGCGAGCGACGACGGTGTGAGGCTTGCCTTCTTATCAACTCTTTAAGAGCTAGAAGAAGAGAAATTGCATATATACCCATAAAAAACCTCTTCCTCTTCCAATATGGAACAATGTTCATTTACCAAGGGGAAAACTTAAAATTTCGTTCAAAATTTTTATTTCCCTCCATTTCCCATTCACCCCTTTTCAAGTATCTAATATATCAATTAAATACATAAAAATCCAATAATCCCCCACATGAATGGGGAATGGCTATATCACGAAAGTATACATGAAAAACTTGTGTGCTTCGCAAGCAAGGATTAATTGCATCTGGATAAGTAGGTTTCCCTTTGACTTTTCTTAGTGAACTTATATCGGATATACTCGATCAAGCGGTAGATTTGATATCTTTGAACCGTCGAACTTTGGTGTATACCTAGACAACCACAAGTCACACAACTGACCCTTAACCGTCTTTGGTTCTCATTGTTGTGTTCGTTTCAGCAATGAACACCGCCTGATTTCATAACTGCGTAGAGAACTGGCTTTACAAAGTTCTCCTTGAAGCGGCTAACACTTCACACTTACATAAGTGATTCCTAAACGTGTCATCCCGTAGATACACTATTTGATATACCCCGTATCAAATTTGGAAATCATTAAAAAGCCTTAATGCTTTATCCTTGGTACTGAACATTGTCTCATCACGAGAATGGGCTAAAAATTTAGTTGACAATGCTGAACCGTCATTAATGACTTTGTTTGATCTCCTTGAACCTAGATCTTGGGATCTCCAGTCTTCTAGGTAGAGCTATGATTTTTTCTCGGCCACAGTCCCATTCCCCCTGATGACTTCTCAACTACCTCTCTAGTTAGGCCTTTTGTAAGTGGATCCGACACATTATCACTTGACTTTACATTGTCAATCGTGATAATTCCTCTAGAGAGTAATCATCTAACAGTTTTATGTCTTCGTCGTATATGACGAGATTTACCGTTATACATAACGCTCCCAGCCCATCCAATTGCCGCTTGACTATCGCAATGTATGCATATTGGTGCTAACGGTTTTGGGCCAAAATGGAATATCTTCCAAGAAATTCCGGCGCCATTCAACTTCTTCACCGGCTTTATCCAAGGCTATGAACTCAGCCTCCATTGTAGAGCGGGACATACAAGTTTGTTTGGATGACTTCCACGTTACCGCTCCTCCACCAATAGTGAATACATATTCACTTGTAGACTTGGAATCAGTTGATCCGGTGATCCAATTTGCATCACAGTATCCCTCAATGACCGCAGGATATTTACTGTAGTGCAAAGCAAAGTCCTGAGTATGTACTGAATACCCCAAAACTCGTTTCATGGCCATCTAATGAGATTGACCTGGATTCCTCGTGTATCAACTCAATTTACTTATAGCACAAGCAATATATGGTCGTGTACAATTGATGATGTACATTAAGCGTCCCAACACACCGGCATAATCCAACTGTGATATGCTTTGGCCTTTGTTCTTCGCTAATGCAAGATTCATGTCAATTGGAGTCTTTGCAACTTTAAAGCCCAAGAGCTTGAATTTTTCAAGTACTGTCTTAATATAATGAGATTGTGACAATGCCAGACCTTGAGAAGTCTTATGGATCTTAATTCCAAGCATTAAATCAGCAACTCCCAAGTCTTTCATATCAAACTTGCTAGTTAGCATAGGCTTAGTAGCATTTATGTTGGCAATGTAATTACTCATTATGAGCATATCATCCACGTATAAGCAAACAATGACTATGTGATTTGGAAAATTTTTAATGTACACACATTTATCACATTCATTTATCTTAAACCCATTTGACAACATTGTTTGGTCAAATTTCACATGCCATTGTTTGGGTGGCTGTTTTAGTCCGTAAAGGGACTTAACAAGTCTACAGACCTTCTTTTCTTTACCTGGAACCACAAACCCTTCAGGTTGTTCCATGTAAATTTCTTCCTCCAACTCTCCATTTAAGAAGGTCGTCTTAATATCCATTTGATGAATTTCAAGACCATAAACTGCAGCTAACGCTACTAACGTTCATATGGACGTAATTCTTGTAACTGAAGAGTATGTATCAAAATAGTCAAGACCTTCTCGTTGTCTATACCCTATGACCACAAGTCTTGCCTTATACTTGTCAATAGTGCCGTCATCTTTCATTTTCCTTTTAAAGATCCATTTAGAACCCAACAGTTTATTTCCAAGAGGAAGATCAACCAATTCCCATGTATGGTTGTTCAGTATGGATTTTGTTTCACTATTGACTGACTCTTTCCATAACAATGATTCCGAAGAAGACATAGCTTCTCTAAATGTTTGAGGCTCATTTTCCAATAAGAAAGTCGCAAAATCTGGTCCAAATGAAGTAGACATTCTTTGACGTTTACTACGTCTTGGATCCTCCTAGTTAAGTGTACTTTCTTTTGTTTCTTCCCGAGGTCGTTTAGATCCGTCACCAATCGACTCACATTCCTTTTTATAAAAATATATATTTTTAAAGAACTCAGCATTATCTGATTCTATAACCATATTATTATGAATGTCGGGATTTTCTAATTTATGAACCAGAAATCGATATGCTTTACTATTAGTCGCATATCCTATGAAAACACAATCAACGGTTTTCGGTCCTATTTTTACCCTTTTGCGTTTAGGAACTTGTACTTTTGCCAAACACCCCCACACTTTGAAATAATTCAAGTTGGGCTTCCTTTCTTTCCATTTTTCATATGGAATGGATTGTGTTTTGCTATGGGGTACTCGATTTAGTATTCGACTAGCCGTAAGAACGGCTTCCCCCACAAGTTCTGTGGCAAACCAGTACTTATCAATAATGCGTTCATCATCTCCTTTAATGAACGATTCTTTCTTTCTGCAATCCCATTGGATTGGGGCGTGTAAGGGGCCGTTGTTTGATGAATAATTCCATATTCTAAACATATTTGTTCAAAAGGAGATTCATATTCACCACCCCTATCACTTCTTATCATTTTCATTTTCTTGTTAAGTTGCGTTTCAACTTCATTTTTGTATTGCTTGAATGTGTCTATTGCTTCATAATTACTATTAAGAAAGTAAACATAGCAATATCGAGTACTATCATCAATAAAATTTATGAAATACTTCTTTCCACCACGAGATGGTATTGACTTCATGTCACAAATAACTGTGTGAATTAAGTCTAAAGGATTTGAGTTCCTTTCAACTGACTTATAAGGATGTTTAACATACTTAGATTCCACACATACTTGACATTTTGATTTGTCACATTCAAACTTAGGCAATGGCTTCCAAATTAATCATTTTCCATAAGGTTTTATAATTGACATGACCCAAACGTATATGCCATAATTCATTTGACTCAAGTAAGTAAGACGAAGCTGAAATTTTATTATTATTTTCCACAACCATTACATTCAGCTTGAAAAGGCCCTCAGTGAGGTAACTTTTTCCTACAAACATTTCATTCTTACTTATTACAACCTTATCGGAAACAAAAACACATTTAAAATCATTCTTAACAAGAAGTTCTATAGAGACTAAATTCTTCCTAATCTCGGGAACATGAAGGACGTTATTCAAAGTTACCACTTTGCTAGAAGTCATTTTGAGAAGTATCTTCCCACATCCTTCAATCTTGGCCTTTGCAGCATTTCCCATAGAAATTGCCTCATCGGGTCCAACATGAGCATAAGTAGCAAAAGCTTCTTTAACAGCACAAACATGGGGAGTGGCTCTAGAATCAACCCACCACTCTTTAGGATTGCCCACCAAGTTGCATTCGGAAAGCATGGCACATAAGTCATCAATATCATCATACTTTTCAACCATGTTTGCTTGACCCTTCTTCTTGTCTTTCTTCGGAGCACGGCACTCCATAGATTTATGTCCGGTTTTTCCACTGAACCTCTTCTTACTTGGGTTTTATTTCGGACCAGAAGCCTTCTTCCTCATTTTGTTCTCTTCAACAATATTTGCTCCCATTATTGTTGTGTTCCCACGGCCTCTCTTTTCAGTAGCTTTGTTGTCCTCTTCAATTCTCAACCGAACAATGAGATCTTCAAGGGACATCTCCTTGCGTTTGTGTTTCAAGTAGTTTTTGAAGTCATTCCACAAAGGAGGCAACTTCTCAATCATTGTTGATAGTTGGAATGCTTAATTGATGACAAGCCCTTCAATGAAATATCTGTTAGTAAAAATACTAAGATTACTACTTTCAACATCAATATTAATTTGATTTATACCTTCAGTAAGGAGATCGTAAATAATCACTTGCAATTCTTGGACTTGGGTAATAACAGACTTGCTATCTACCATTTTGTAGTCCAAAAACTTTGCAGCAACGAACTTCTTCAACCCGTCATCTTCGGTTTTGTATTTCTTTTCAAGTGCAGTCCATAATTCTTTTGACGTTTCCACGCCACTTTAGACGTTATACAAAGAATCATCCAGTCCGCTTAGAATACAATTCTTGCACAAAAAATCTGAATGCTTCCACGCCTCAGCCACGAGAAAGCGTTCATTTTCTGGAGTTTAATCAAACAGCACCGGAACATCTTCCTTAATGAACTTCTGGAGACTTAGAGTAGTCAAATAGAAGAACATCTTTTGCTGTCAGCGCTTGAAATCAATCCCGGAAAATTTTCCGGGTTTCTCCGCCGGTGCCAATGCTGCCGGTGTTCGGCTCGTTGAGGCATTGACAGATACCATCGGAACAGCTTAGTTTCCGTTATCATTAGTCATTTCTGTAAAAGAATGTCACAAACGTTAAAATCTCGTAGATTTTAATCTCCAATAGAGTACAAAACCACATAGGTTTTACTCTCCAGAAACAATAAGTACAAATACAGAAAATATTTTAAATTTCTTAAGCTTGTTAGTATCCTATATTTGTAAAATAATTCTGGAAATATAAATGAATATAAAGAGAAATTAACATAAACAGAAATGACAGGAAACCAATTCGAGCACACTGAATTCACAGTGTTTCCTTAAGGAATTTAATCCCCTCCTAGTACTCAAGGTTATGGATTATTTCCTCCCATGATAGAACGAATTACACACTGGTGTAGTGGTACTTCAAACCCCAGTGTTTTAGCGAACACAAAGTTCGGTAACAAGCCACACTTAGTTTTGCTTTGTTTGATGCTAAAAGTATGCAGAGGAAGGAGAAGAAACTCAGAAAATCGTAGTGAAATTTTGAGCAGAATAGTGTTGTATATATAGCCAAAGTTGGGCTGAAATCTGAAGAGGTGCAACTCTTCAGAATGGTTGTTTCTGCAAAACGACCACAACATAAATGCCATTACATAAATGGCTATTTACTAAACATTAAAGAGGAAAAATAAAGAGGAAAAATTGAAAGGTAGTTAATTTTCTGTTACAAAAACAGAAAACTGAAATTTGGATAACTGAAATGGATTTAATATTAATATTTATTTTAATATTAATATTCTGTTATTAAAACAAATATTTAATAACATTTCTGTAAATTTGGTCCAAAAAGTTAATCAATCAATCGATTATTTGACCAAATCCGAATCCGAATCCGAGCCGAGCGACGACGACGGCGCGAGGCTTGCCTTCTTCTCAACTCTTTAAGAGCTAGAAGAAGAGCAATTGCTTATATACCCATAAAAAACCTCTTCCTCTTCCAATATGGGACAATGTCCATTTACCAAGGGGGAAAACTTAAATTTCCTAAAGCAATATTTTTGTAAAAACTGAAAAAAAAAATTGAATTTATTTTTACTAAAAACTGAAAAAACGAAAAAAAAAATTGCTTTAAAAAAACTGAAAAATTATTTTCTAAAACAATGTTTTTTTAAAAACAGAAATAAAATCTAAAAAGCAATTTTCTAAAGCAATATTTTGTAAAACTGAAAAAAAACTGAATTTATTTTTTCTAAAAACTGAAAAAACAAAAAAAAATTGCTTTTAAAAAAATAGAAAAATTATTTTCTAAAACAATAATTTTTGTAAAATCTAGAAAAAAAACTGAAAAGTAATTTTCTAAAGCGGTAAAACTGGAAAAAAATTGATTTTTTTTAAAAACTAAAAACTGATAAAAAGAAAATATTTGTTTTTTTTTTTTCAGTTTATACAAAAACATTGCTTTAGAAAATTGTTTTTCAATTTTTTTTTAGTTTTTACAAAAACAATTGTTTTAGAAATTATTTTTCAGTTTTTTTAAAACGATATTTTTCTAAAAACTGGAAAAAAATATTTTGATTTTAATTAATTAAAAAAAATACTGTTTCCCTTAAATAAGGGCAAATTTGCACAACTATTGGATGGTTTAGGCATATTTGGGACAAATTATTAACGACGGGCATATTTGTCCTATTTCAAATAGTTTACAGGCATATTTGGACCTTTTCCGTTTTAAGTATTTAATATATCAATTAAATACATAAAAATCCAACAGTATTTTTGTTCAAATTTATTTTTACATGAAAAGTAACTAAATTTCGATTACTTTTAAAATTATAATTATTTTTAAATGATCACTTATAAATATGACCATTTTTAAATTTCCTCCCCCAAGCCACATTACAAAGCCATATACAGTATGTCTTCTGCTTAGCCAACCCATATCCGACCCTTAGGTTTCAATTTTTCTAATTAATATAATCTTTTTAACTGGGTTTTCGTAATATTAAAACAAGGACGAGAAGAATATTCTGTCTTTTCCAAACCAGTGGGTTACACCCACTCCGCCGCCGACCCAGCCATTCACCTCTTCTTATCCTTTTCTTTTGTTTGGTTTTAATTTCTTTGCAAAAGCAGTGGAATCAAATCTACTATTCATCATTTTTAACAATGGAATCGCAATTGATACGGCAAACCCGTGTGGGAAACGTATAAATATAATCAACACTAAAGAATGATCTTAATATCACTGATTATGGTGGTACTGGTATCACATGTAAAAAATTAAATCGGTAGTCATAACGGAGAGTAAGATACAATTTACAAGCGCTATTGATTTACATATCACCATATATTCAAAAAGGGTTGACCTTTATAGTTGTTTTAAAACTTTACTTGACTCCATATTCATCGTTTGGCAATTATTGCAGTTTCTATATAAGAATCTCGATTTGGACATCACAACTATTGTTTTATCCCGTTGCAACACCAAACCAAATGGTGAATATATATGCAATCCCTTAAACTTGTCCGTTTTTTTCCATTGACATTTAAACTAAACTTTGTTCCTATTGAATACCCGAACTCAATTTAAAATATGTCAATTCGACATAGCCAGAGACGAAGCTCGAATTTGAAGGTTATGAGTTCCCCTAGTTCTAATCGTTTTTACTGGTTCTAAGATTAATAATTAGTACATGTTCAATGAATTTCACAAGACAAATACAAAGTTTGGATCAAAGTTTTGAGTTCGGTCGAACCCGTAGTTGATGGGCTGGCTCCGTTCCATTGTGAGCGTGAAGTGCCAAGGCTTTTTATTTAAAAATCTTTTTCTTCTTCTCCTTTCTCCATCTCCAATCGTTGTCATATACTATCAGTGTTTTAAAAGATGTTTTCGGGCCAGCGGCACACCAAAAATGCCCCGAGGCAATGGTGTGGGAGTGAGAGTCTCAAGAGGCATACGTTCAAAATCAAACCAAATTTGATCGGTTTTTATAATTCAAAACCAAAACCAAAACAAACCTAAAAATATCAATTTTTTGGTTGATTTAGTTCGATTTTTCGATTTTTTATGAACACCCCTAACTATCATCTTGCCCACCCCTCATTTTTGAACCACCAAAAAAGGTCCGCCGTACACCAACTATGGAAACCACCGGCCAACTCCACTATCACCCTTTTTATTCATCACGTGTAAGAAAATACAAAAATAGAAGCAAAAAGTGAGAAAGACAAGCAGCAAAATTTAATATGCAAATGTGTAGTTTGAATTGGGGAAGCCACGTGAATCCAATTTCAACAATATTTGCAGTGCAACCAAATTGGAACCTGTTTGACTCGAAAGATAACAATTACTTTGCAAGTGAATACAATCAAAATAAATCAGAGGTAAATCATAATCGAATATAATGAGACCTAGAAATATGTATTATATTTCTTATTGCTTTTGATAGATTGAATATTCAAGAGAGGAAGAGATAGAGAGAGAGAGAGAAAGAAAAAGCTTGTCTTAGAAGAGATCAGATGCCTTTACAACATTGGGATCCTCCTTTATATAACAGGTGAACTCCCTTGAAATAATAAAATAATGCAGAGATAGGTCACGTGCTTTCGAGGAGACGGCGAGACCTAAAGGCACGTTTCACCGCGACATTCTTAGGTCGTACCCTCGTTTCGACTATTGCTTAGTCGTGGGTCGTTGCTACCGTAGTGGGCAGAATTTGACCCCATACAGTTAGTCCCTCCGTTCGTCGGTGACATAACGAAGTGCGTCTCCGATGGACGGAACCACGAACCTTGTTCTGGGAGAATTTGACCATGTTCGGGGACGACGACGTAGAGGGGTGGTCATTTGAATCTGTTGATATATTGGCGCGCAATCCCTTCCCTAAAATGACGTCATCATATGCATGCGTCATCATTACGCGTATTCTCGAGAAAGTACAAAAGGTGTTCTGATGCTCGGTTTCCCGCGCCTGTTTGGGCCTTGCCTCTTCGATTTCAACGCCACCCAACCCTATAAATAGGGAAAGGGTTTAACTTAATCCAGCTTTAGATCATCTGCAAACGTTTTCCGACTATTTAAGAAAACACTTCCTTTCTCCGAAAACCCACCGCTTCTCTGAAAGTACACTTGTGGTTGTGTCGTACACCGCTCCTTAGATGGAAACCATGACAAAACCTAAACGGGATAACAATCCAGGGGCTCGTAATAATAAACCATCTGACGCGCCGCCTCCCTCCGGCGGCGCTAAGGGAGAGAGAGGGGAGGATCTCACCCCTCTCACTGTGGATAACGTGCTACCGAAGCAACTCCTTATCAGGAGGGACTTCCAACGGGATTCTCCCGAGCAACCTTGGGAGAAATCCGAGTCAACACAAGATGATTTAGATAATCTTCGTGCGTCGTACGATATACCCGCTCACGTGGAGATGGTTTTAGCGGGAGCGGACTTCGTGAACGCCCACAGACCGGGGTACTGCCCGTTTTACGAATATCCTTTTCTAATCGGCTATGGCCTTCCCATTTTTCCATTGGCGAAAGAGCTCTGCCGTTTTTATAACATGTGTCCCACCCAACTCACTCCGTACACCCTAAAGGTATGTAGGATAATGTCTATATATGCGGAGCTGGCTGGGTTGGAGGTCTCTGTCCACCACCTATTGCAGCTATTCAGCGCCGGCTACCTGAGGGGTTCCATGCTGCATCTAAAGAATCGTGGCTCGAAGGGGTTGGTCGTGCAGACCGATGATCGGGCTAACCGTGGCTATTGGCGTAGGTACTTCTTTATCAAAATGGAGCACCTGGTATCTAACCTCGTTGGATTCCCCGAGAGGTGGAATTCGAGACGTAAGTATTCCCATCCGTCGAGTCATTTATCGTACATGACCTTAGCGGTTCCGGTTATACCATCGTTATGATTTTTTCTGTTATTTTGCAGCAATAGCTCACGCTCCCCGGTTCATAACTGATATCAAGCAGTGGGTAGCTGGTTTGTTGCCTCTCGCGGAAGAAACCCGCACATGGGCTGAGTTCCTTGAGCGTTACGGCCCCGAGGGTCCTTCAGGTATTTCTTTGACTTTAATTGGTCGCTTCTACAAACTTCGTCAGCTAAACTATTTGCATTGACAGGTCGAAGTGTTCCTAAGAGGAAGGTCGCATCCACCTCCACCCGATCAGATGTTGGTCAGAATATGCAGGAGATACTTTATGCATCTATCAGGGAGGGGGCGACCATAGTCTCTTTATAAGAGGTTGCTCCTGCGGAGGTGGCTACGAGTGAGGCGAGGCCGTCGACATCGTCTCCGCAGCCTGTGGACGAGCCTTCCGCGGGCGAGGAGCCTGAGGAGAGAAAAAGGCGGAGGCTCATAACGGGTAAGGCGGTGGCGACTGGGGATGAAAGGAGTGATGCGCCTCGCCTAACAACTAGACCCGTCTTCATGGCCGACGCCATCCGTTCGGGGAGGCCAGTCCACCAGATAAGTGCTAATGTCGGTACCAGCTCGGTTTATTTTGCCGAGGGTGGCTCATCACCTCTCGTTGGCGGTGATGCTGAGGGACCGACCGTTGAGGCCGCCCACGGGGACGAGGACAAGATGACGGAAGGCATTGCACACGCGGAGATGGCAGAGGACGGGTCTGGCCGCCGCATCGTGATTCCAAGGGCTTACAATTTGTTACAGCACAGCGAGCGGGCCGCGCTGGAGATGACTCTACTGTGTGGCGCCCTCGAGCGCGAGATGCTGAGCGCTATCAGTGATTCGGAGTTGTCTCGGAGGGTCGCTGGTATGGCATTACAGGTAACTCTCCGTTTTTCCGTGTGTCGTAAAGTTGATTTTGATGCGTACTAACTCACATGTATGTGTACATTTTTTAGACCCTGGTTTTGGACGTGGAGAGGAGGCGTCGTGAGGAGAAGAGAGCGACCGTTTTTGATAAACTGGTGAAGAAGTACAAGCGGTATCGCTCCAAGCATCAGGCGGCGGAGGACCTTTTCCAGCAAGATCCAAAATTTCGGGTGTTCCGAGAAGGCCTCGAACAAAAGGAGGCGCAATTGAGCCGCAGGGTGGCGGAGCTGGAGAAAACGGATGAGGAGCTGGTGAAAGCTGTGGCTCGTAATAGCGAGCTGGAATCACTCCTCAAATTGAGGGAAAGGAGTTGGAGCTCAGCCGTGGGGTGGCGGCGGAGGTTGCCGATCTACATCGTAGGGTGGCAGCTTTGACAGCCGAACTCGAAGCCAAGGTGGTTGAGTTCGACGTTCTCAGGTGTACTGCCCCGCCACGGCCTGGGGACGTGGCTCGAGATACGCACGAGATGTGGCTATATGCGGAGGCCAAATTGGATGTATATAAAGAACTTCTCGTTGCGGAACGTGCCTCTGAGGAGGAAGTTCAGGATCAGTGGCGCGAGGCTTGTTCTGCTCGTATAGCTTGCGGTTACAGCTCCCACTCCCTTGATCGAGAGGGCTACGCTTTGGAGGATGTTAACCGTCTTGAGTCCGACCCATGGTTTAATGAAGCTTACCGCTTTGGTGGCGATGGTCGAGAAGGAGAGCGGGCGGATGGCAATGGTAAAAATGGCGAGGCTCCTTAAGACTTGTATCTGTTTTGCCTTTTTTCTTTTTGGAATGTAATGGGGGCCCTTCGCGGGACTAAATGTATATAATTTTTGTCATAGTGAAAGGATCATACTTTTGTTGCTATTCTTCTCGTGTTGTTCTTTGTTTAAACGTTGTTTGTCACCGTCGAGCTTGGCCGGCTCTTCGATGGCGATGGCCTTAACCGATAGGATGTAACTTCAACTGTCGTTGAAGTGTTATCCGTCGTCGTCGAGCGGGGTTGACGTTTGTCTACGTTGGCCTTAGCTGTTAGGATGTAACTTCAACTGTCGTTGAAGTGTTATCCGTCGATGTCGAGCTGGGTCGACGTTTATTGGCGATGGCCTTTGGCCCATAGGATGTAACTTCAACTGTTGTTGAAGTGTTATCTGTCATCGTCGAGCTGGGTTAACGTTTATTGGCGATGGCCTTTGGCCCATAGGATGTAACTTCAACTGTCGTTGAAGTGTTATCCGTCGTCATCGAGCTGGGTCGACGTTTATTGGCAATGGCCTTTGGCCCATAGGATGTAACTTCAACTGTTGTTGAAGTGTTATCTGTCGTCGTCGAGCTGGGTCGACGTTTATTGGCGATGGCCTTTGACCCATAGGATGTAACTTCAACTTTCGTTGAAGTGTTATCCGTCGTCCTCGAGCTGGGTCGACGTTTATTGGCGATGGCCTTTGGCCGTTTTCGCAATGGAGGTGGTGGCCTTTGCCGCTTACATAATGGAGAAGGTGGCCTTAGCCGCTTACATAACGGAGATGGTGTCCTTAGCCGCTACATAATGGAGAAGGTGGCCTTAGCCGCTTACATAATGGAGATGGTGGCCTTAGCCGCTTACATAAAGGAGATGGTGGCCTTAGCCGCTACATAATGGAGAAGGTGGCCTTAGCCGCTTACATAATGGAGATTCAACTAGGCTAGTCCCTTTATTATATCGGCCCAGAGAGCACGTCGAGTGGCCGATATGATAAACCTGTCTCCATACACCGCTAGGTGTCCCCTTCGCCGCCTCGTTAAAAACCTCCCCGAGAGAACCCGATTGGGACAAAACTCGAGTAAGGGAAAAAGAGTACGACTCGGGAGACGCCCTTCAAAAGTGGAAGTACTTGAGGTGGGCGACGTTCCAATTGTTTTGGAGTGTTTTTCCTTCCATTGTTTCCAACTGGAATGCTCCTTTGCTTGCATTTGCTGTGATTTTATATGGCCCGCTCCAATTGGTGCCTAGTTTCCCTTCGCTCGGGTCTTTTGACGCCAAAGTTTTGGCTTTGAGGACGTAGTCGCCCACTTTGAGTGATCGTATTTTGGCTTTTTTGTTGTAATACCTTTCGACCTGTTGCTTTTGAGACGTCATTCTTATGTGGGCCATATCCCTTCGTTCCTCGGCCTCGTCGAGGTCTTGAAGCCTATTCACGTCGTTTTCTGCTCCGCTGGTATGTGAATATCTCAGGCTCGGTTCTCCGATTTCGACTGGTATGACCGCGTCGGTTCCGTAGACCAGTGAGTACGGTGTTTCTCCTGTGCTGGATTTGGGTGAGGTTCGATATGCCCATAGTACTTCTGGTAGTAGTTCGGGCCAGAGCCCTTTTGCTTCTTCGAGTTTTTTCTTCAATATGATCAATATTGTTTTGTTGGAAGATTCTGCTTGGCCGTTGGCGGCGGGGTGGTATGGCGTGGAGAGTATTCGTTTGATGTGCCATTTGTCAAAGAACTCTGTTATCTTATTGCCGATGAATTGGGGGCCGTTGTCGCAGCTGATTTCTTTGGGGATGCCGAAATGACATATGATGTTTTTCCATATGAAGGCGATGACTTCCTGTTCACGTATTTGGGCGTACGCACCTGCTTCCACCCACTTGGAGAAATAGTCAGTTAAAACTAACAGAAATCGTACCTTTCCCCGCCTTGCTGGCAGGGGACCGATTATGTCCATTCCCCATTTGATGAAGGGCCAAGGTGATGTTACTGAGCGGAGGGGCTCTCCCGGTTGATGTATCATGGGGGCATATTTTTGGCACTGTTCACACCTGCGAACATACTCTGCTGCCTCCTTTTTCATAGTGGGCCAGTAGTATCCGGCTCGGATGATGCAACGGATGAGAGCGCGATTGCCGTTATGTGCGCCACAGTGGCCCTCGTGTACCTCTTCGAGTACTTGCCTTGTTTGGTGCGGCCCTAGGCACTTAGAGAGGGGTCCACCAAACGTTCTTTTGTAGAGATCGTGATTTATTAGGCTGTATCGGACGGCTTGTATGCGGAGCTTTTTGGCTTCTTTTTTGTCGAGCGGGAGTGTCCCTTCCTGCAAATAGGAGATAAACTGGTTGCGCCAGTCCCAAGTTAGATTTAAAGAGAGTACCTCAGTGTGATCTATGGCTAAATGGAGGAGGGTGACTATATTTCCCCTGTTGATGTTTTTGGTGGCCGCAGCCAATTTTGCTAGGCCATCTGCTTCGACATTCTGCGCCCTAGGGATGTGCTCCAGGCGGCACTCGTCGAACTCGGGCATCAACTTGTGAATTTCTGATTGATATTTTGCAGTCTCTGTTCCTTGATTTGGTAAGTCCCGGTGACCTGGTTACCACGAGTTCGGAATCGCAATGGGAGTTGTCGAGCTCCGTATTTGATGGCTAACTTCATACCTGCAATCACAGCCTCATACTCGGCCTCGTTGTTAGTCATCTCGGGGCATCTATGGACAGACGAATTATTTCGCCCGTGGGGACCTCGAGAACGAGTCCCAGTCCCGATCCCGAGGCGTTGGCAGCGCCATCAGTGTAGAGGGTCCAGAGGTCGGTACTAGGAGAGGCACGAATGGCCTCCAGTTCTGCTTCCGGCAGAATCTCTATACTGAAATCGGTGACAAAATCTGCAAGTACCTGCGACTTGATGGCGTTTCTTGGGTGATAGGATATGTCATGCTCGCTGATCTCTATGGCCCATCTGGCGAGCCTGCCCGACAACTCGGGCTTGTGCAGGATGCTTCTCAGGGGGAAGGTTGTTATAACTTTGATGGGGTGACACTGAAAGTAGGGTCTAAGCTTTCGTGAAGCTACGACTAGTGCCAGGGCCAACTTCTCTAGGTGTGGATACCGTATTTCGACGTCCACTAGGGTTTTGCTGATATAGTAAATAGGAGACTGCGTACCTTTGTTTTCACCGACCAGGACTGCGCTGACAGCGACTTCGGACACTGCCAGGTATACTAGCAAGGATTTGCCAGGGTTCACTTTGACTAGCAATGGTGGCGAAGATAAGTATGCTTTTAACTTTTCAAGGCCTCGACGCATTCCTCGTTCCATTATAGTCCGTGATCTTTTCTCAATACGTTAAAAAATTTATGGCACCTGTCGGAGGATCGCGAGATGAACCTGGATAGAGTGGCTATTCGACCCGTCAGCTTTTGTACCTATTTTTTGCTGTTCAAGGTCTCAGGTATTGCGTCTATCGCCTTGATCTGGTCCGGGTTGACTTCGATACCTCGTTGTGATACGAGGAAACCCAAGAACTTTCCTGAGGCTACACCGAAGACGTACTTTTCTGGGTTCAATTTCATCCTATACTATCACAGTATCTCGAAGGCTTCTTTCAGATGGTCGAGGTGGTCTTCTTTGTTTGCCGACTTCACCAGCATATCATCGATATAGACCTCCATGGTCCTGCCAAGCTGTTCCTTGAACATTATGGTAACCAGTCTTTGATACGTCGCCCCTGCATTTTTGAGTCCGAAGGGCATCACCTTGTAGCAATATGTCCCTTGGTGGGTGATGAAAGTTGTCTTTTCTTGGTCCTCCTCGGCCATCATGATTTGGTTGTAGCCGGAGTAGGCATCTAAGAAGCTTAGCAGTTCATGTCCTGTTGTGGCGTCGATCAACTGGTCGATGTGAGGTAACGGGAACGAGTCCTTCGGGCATGCCTTGTTAAGGTCGGTGAAATCTAGCAGTTCATGTCCTGTTGATGGCCTCGTTGATTGCGGCGTTGAACTTCCTTCTAACTTGCCGCACGAGTGGATATAGTGGGTCGACATTCAGCTTGTGGGTGGCAATGTCTTTTGGTATCCCCGGCATATCTGAATGAGAAAAAGCAAATAAATCCACGTTGTTAGTTAGAAATTCATGGTACTTACTTAGGTCGCAGAGGCTGTGTCCGATGTAGGCTTTCTTTGTATGGTCGGTGTTGTCCAGTTGTACTGGGTCGAGGTCCTCGACTGTTGCTTTGCAGGCTTCTACGATGTTCGGATCTTTGATGGCTTCCGTTGTCGGGTCGACCTTAGTCCCTGACACGGTTGATTGCAATGCTTCCTCACTTGCTCCTTTCAACTGTTTGGTGTGTGAGCAGTCTTGAGCGATTCGGTAGCATTCTTGCGCGGTGCGCGGCTCGCCCTGAATGCTAAATACTCCCCAAGGGGTGGGGAACTTGATCACTTGGTAGAAGCTTGAGGGGACTGCTCGCATGGCGTGTATCCACGGTCGTCCTATGATGGCGTTGTAGGCTGTTTCTTGGTTCATGACATGGAAAGTGGTTTCCAGTGTAACTCCTCCTGCTAAAATCGGCAATGATACCTCCCCGGAGGTTCTTTCCACTGCATTGTTAAAACCTGTCAGTGTTATGCAACGCGGTATTATCCTATCTTCGAGCCTTATTTGCGCGAGGACTCTTGGATGGATAATACAGGCGCCGCTTCCATCAGCAACCATGATTCTCTTAACATCAATGTCAACAATACGTAAAGTTATGACCAAAGCATCATAATGAGGAAAAGACAAACCGTCGGCATCGGACTTATCGAAGGTGATACTCTCTTTGAAGTCGTCATACCGTTCGTGGGCGATCGTTCGTTTCAGTTTGTGCGAGGTGGTGAACTTTACGTGGTTAATTGCTGAATCATCGCCTCCTCCGACGATCATGTTGATGGTGCGTGCTGGCGAAGGTGGCTTTGGCGGCCCTTGAGGTTGTTCCCGCCCTCGTGCGAAGTTGGTCTTTCCCTTATCGCTGAGCAGCTCCCTCAAGTATCCCTGGTTCAACATTCTGACTACCTCTTGTCGTAGTCCTATGCAATCTTCGGTTTTGTGTCCTTGTTCTTGGTGGAACTCGCACAGGACGTTTGACTTCCTCGTGGCGGGGTCTGATTTCATTTTTTGCAGCCATTGTACCTTGGTGCCCAGCTTCTCCAGTGCGTACACTATTTCTGAGGGAGACACGCAAAAGTTATGGGCAGATAGTAAAGGGGGCATACCTCTTTCATTACAGAGTGGGGTGACATGTCGCTGCAGTGCTTCTGTGTGTCTTGGCGGTGGTGGATGTGAGGATCTGATGTAAGGCTGATGCCTTTCTTTGTTGAAACGCGAGGGCTGTTCCCACCGCCCATCGCTGCGTCGATCCCTCCTTGCTTCTGACTGTATTGTCGTTAGCCGCTGGGTTGGTCCGTTGAGGTCATCCTCATCTGCTCGTACCTCGGCGCAGTAGGCATTGTGGATCTCCTCCCATGTGGTGGGAGGATACTTCATGAGTAGGCTCAGTAGCTTTTTGGTCGCCCTCGAACCATCTCTGCTCAACCCGTTTTGGAAATCTGCGATCGCCATGCCTTCCGATATGTTTGGTAGGCTCATCCTTACTCTGTTGAATCTGGCCAGGAAGTCCCTGAGTCCTCACCTGCGGTTGTCTGACGGCGAAGATATCGTTGACCCTGGCCTCTACTTTCTTTTCTCCTGCGTGGGCGGTGGCGAACTTATCCGCCATTTCTTCGAATGTCAATATCGTTCTAGCTTGCAGCTGTGAGTACCATGTTAACGCCCCCCCGTCAACGTTTCTCTGAACTTTTTCAGCAGTACGGATGGTATTTGTTCCTTTGACAGATCGTTACCCTTCACAGTGGTCACATAGTGGATCAGGTGATCTTCGGGATCCGTCGTCCCGTCATATATCCTTAAGTAAGGTGGAATTTTGAAGGTTTTCGGGATCGGGTAAGGGGCAGCCTCTTCGCTATACGGCTGTTCGACGAATCTTCCCACGTCGCGCTTCAGTAGTAACTTAGGAGCGCCGGGAATTTTGTCTACTCTTTCTGGATGCTCCTTCATTTGATCCCGAAGTGCCTTGTTTTCATTCTCCATTTCCTCCATCTTTTTAAGGATGACTGCGAGTGTGCCATCGCTGGTCTGGTCATTGGTGTGGGTGTTGTTTGTTTGTACAGTATCGGGTTCACTGGTGGTAGTGAGGTCTGTCATTGACGGGTTCTTAATGTTGCTTTCGGGTGATTTTTCGAGCAAGCTTCCTAGGGTGTTCATCAGCCACTCTTCCAGTAGTTTCTTGACCACCGGGGGTGGTGTTTCTTTGACTACAGACGTAGAAGCTCTCTTTCCGTGCAAGATCGTCAGATCTTCAGATGAAGAGGGTGAGATCTCTCCCTCCTGTGTGCTACCAGGTGTTGTGCTCAAGATGCTCTCTCTACCGGCCTCGTTGAGAGGGCCTATGAGGTTGGTTGTGACGCCTGCTATTGCTTTCATTCTTGCGTCATTTTCTGCCATTTTTTGATTTTAGTATGATGTGAAAGATGGTGGTTTGTTGCTTTTTTTTTTGATATTCTAGGTGCAAACTATGATTTCGATTGCCGAAATCCCCACAGACGGCGCCAAATTGTTTGACTCGAAAGATAACAATTACTTTTCAAGTGAATACAATCAAAATAAATCAGAGGTAAATCGTAATCGAATATAATGAGACCTAGAAATATGTATTATATTTCTTATTGCTTTTGATAGATTGAATATTCAAGAGAGGAAGAGATAGAGAGAGAGAGAGAGAGAGAAAGAAAAAGCTTGTCTTAGAAGAGATCAGATGCCTTTACAACATTGGGATCCTCCTTTATATAACAGGTGAACTCCCTCGAAATAATAAAACAATACAGAGATAGGTCACGTGCTTTCGAGGAGACGACGAGACCTAAAGGCACGTTTCACCCCGACATTCTTAGGTCGTACCCTCGTTTCGACTATTGCTTAGTCGTGGGTCGTTGCTACCGTAGTGGGTAGAATTTGACCCCATACAGAACCTAAACAGAACCAAGTTAAATGCACCAAAAATTTGTTTTTATAGTAATATCAAAAATCTAATTGAAGAATTGCTGCTTTATCATCCTTTTACGATGCTCCATCAGGTGCCTTTACCGGTGGCGTGGCGTCGTCGCCTCTCAAAACTTATTATCACCACCACAACCGACGACCCATAATGTTGGTTGTATCTCCTCAAGAAGAAGAGCCACATTTTTCCTTATTTTCTTTTTTTGGTGACGTACCTTCTCTTTATTGGCCTTTATTCCACGTCATCCGTGTGTATTCTTCACACCTTTAGATTTTAGGATTGTGTTATGAAATAATTAAAGAAGAAGAAGAGTATTGCAGAGAAAAGTAGAGAGAAAGAATTCTTATTGATTTGGGATGAATTACAGTGGAATAGAACCCTCTATTTATAGGAAAATAGTGACTTAGTCACCAAGTAATAAACCCTAGAATCTCTCTAAATATAGACATTCACCATAAATAGAATTCTATTTATAACACTCCCCCTTGAATGTCTATTCAACAGATAATGTGCCTCGTTAAATGTGACGACCCTTATTCTCTTTTCTATTCCGTGCTTCTGAGGCCTTGAAAACCTCATTTGTAGTTGCCTCGATTTGCATGCGCAGTCCGGGCGCGTAGCCGGAAAGCTTAAATATGAAATTCTGTGAAAAATGCAAAATTTTGGTGTTAAAATGAATAAGTTTAACTATGGTCAATATTTTGGGCAAACGGACCCGGACCCGTAATTTGACGGTTTCGGAAGGTCCGTAGGAAAATATGGGACTCAGGCATATGCCCGGAATCGAATTCCGAGGTCCCGAGCCCGAGAAATGAATTTTTAAAGGAAATTATTTTTCTGAAATTATTAAGGAAAAATTGAAATGAAAATTGATTAGAATATGTTGGTATCGGGCCCGTATTTTGGTTCCGGCGCCCAGTACAAGTCTTATATATGATTTAAGATGTTTCTGTAAAGTTTGGTTGAAAACGGACGTCGTTTGACGTGTTTCGGACTTAAATTTCTAAATTTGAAACTTAATAAAGTTTGAAGAAAAACTCTTGATTTTGAGGTTTGATTCGTTGTTTTTGATGTTATTTTGGCGATTTGATCGCACAGTTAAGTTCGTAGGATGTTGTTGAGTTAGTGCATGTGTTTGGTTAGGAGTCCTGAGGGCTGGGGAGTGTTTCAGAGCGGTTTTAGACTTATAGAAATTGCAGGTTTCAGCTGTTCAGTGCCCAGGGGTTTTGTTCTTCGCGTTCGCGTGCGCACACTCGCGAACGCGTAAGACAAATCTCCCAGGTGCCAAGCTTCCTCTTCGCGAACGCGAAGCTTCAGGGGGTACCCTTCGCGAATGCGACCCAGCAAACGCGAACGCATAGGGTTCAGGGGATGGGGTCACTAGCTTCTTCATCGCGAACGCGGCATTTAGGACGCGAACGCAAGGCTCTTAAAGAACTACTCTCCGTGAACGCGAGCCGCTATACGCGAACGCGAAGGCCAATCAGCCCGACCCAACACGAACTCGAAGGTCCCATCGCAAACGCGTAAAGTTAATTTGCCCAGTTATTTTTAAAACCGAAAACAGAACCATTACAGGAGTTATCAAATTTTTCATAAATCCTTTCTTCTCCAAAGCTTCAAGGCGACTTTGGAAGCATTTCTTCACCAAAATTCTTGGGTAAGCATTGTTAACTTGTTTTCTTCAATTTCCATCATCATCTATTGAAATCCTAGGCCTAAGGGTAGAAATTAGGGAATTGGGTAGAGTTAGGGATTTTTGATTTTTCTTGATTTAGACCTCGTTTTGGGGTCGAATTTGAAAACAAATTATATATTCGAGCTCGTGGGTGAATGGGTGATGTGATTTTGGTTCGAACCTCGTGTTTTGACCAAGCGGGCCCGGGGTCGATTTTTGAGTTTTTGGGAAGAATGCTTGGAAAGCTATAATTAGGCATTGGGTTCGCATTGTTTAGCATTTATTGATGTATTAAAGTCATTATTGTATAGATACAATCGATTTGGAGCCGAATTCGAGAGGGAAAGCGGTAATTGAGGATTGATTTGGCCGTGGAAGTTTGAGGTAAGTGTTCGGTCTAACCTTAGCTTGAGGGATTAGGAGTTGAGTCATATTTGCTACTTGTTTTGTGTTGACTACAACGTATAGGCATGGTGACGAGTATCTATACGTTGGTGTCAAGCATGACCGTGAGTCCTAAATTGCTAATTGTTGTATTTTCAAGTGCTCCTATGATAGCCTTGGTTACTGATTCTCGATACTGAGCAAGGATATAGTTTATTTCCGTGGACTTTAGTTATGACTGAGTTTTGGTATAAATTGTGATAAGTAGAAGTTGAATAAGATTGGTTATAGCTGAACCTCCCTTGCCGGGACATTTGTTCTGATATTTTTGTTCCCTTGCCGGGAAATCCTTATATTGTTTTATTCCCTTGACGGGATTTTTATTGTGATACTGTGTTGGATCGAAATGGGAGCAGGTGGTATGCCTACCACAAGTTATTGATGAAATGGGAGCGGGTGGTACGCCTACCACAAGAGATGATGAAATGGGAGCGGGTGGTACGCCTACCACGAGATATGAGAAATGGGATCGGGTTGCACTCCTGCAACAGGATGAAACTGAAAAAAAGAAGAAGCTGTTTTTATCTCTTTATTCTGTGTTAGAAGTAGAAATGTAGTTTTCCCTTATTGCTTTTATCTGTTACCCTGAAGCATGTTCCCCCTCCCAGCTTTAATTGTTTATTTCTGCTATTTTTCCGTTGTATTTGCATATATATATATATGCACAGGTTTATCTGGAGTCTGGTCCTAGCCTCGTCACTACTTCGCCGGGGTTAGGCCAGACACTTACCAGCACATGGGGTCGGTTGTGCTGATGCTACACTCTGTGCTCTTTTGCACAGATCCAGGTGTCGGAGCAGCTTACGGTGCGCAGCAGTAGCCAGGGAGTCGTCCTTCATTCCACGAGATCCCGAGGTAGTCCTGCAGGCGTCCGCAGGCCTGACATCTCTTCTATCTCTTTTCTGCCCTGTTTCCCTTGTACCGAGACATGGTTTTATTATATTGTTTCAGACTTTTGTATTTAGCATTCTTAGATGGTCCGTGAAATGTTGTGACACCAGGTGTTGGGTAGAGACTTGAGGTTGATGTTTTAGACGTTGTTTCTATAGTTAGTTCAAACTTCCGCTATCTATTATTAATCGTCGTCTTTTAATTGCTTAGTCATCAATAATTTAAATTGTTTAATCATGTATAAAATGAGATAGGATAATTTTTGCAAAATGTTCTTGGCTTGCCTAGCTTCCACGAGTAGGCGTCATCATGACTCACAAGGGTGGGAATTCCGCGCCGTGACAAGTTGGTATCAGAGCCCTAGATTACAAAGGTCTCACAACTCACGGACAAGCTTAGTAGAGTCTGAGGGATCGGTATGGAGACGTCTGTATTTATCCCCCAGAGGCTACAAAGTTAGGAAAATTTCACATTTCTTCTTTCTTGTCATGCGGATTTGTTCCTCAAATTCTAATTGAATTTCTACTCTGTTCTTTCGCAGATGGCGAGAACACGCACTTCCTCATCTACCGCTCAACAGCCCGAGCCCCCAGCAACAGCTTCCACTAGGGGCAGAGGGCGAGGCCGAGGCCGTGCCAGAGGCCGAGGTAGGGGCAGGGCTCAGCCCCGAGCAGCAGCACCAGTGGCGGAGCCTCAGGTTGATTTTGAGGAGGAGGTTCCGGCCCCAGCAGTTCCGGTGGGCCCAGCTCAGGTCCCCGAGGGGTTCGTTGCCACCCAATTCTTCAGGACGCTCTGGTCAGATTGGTAGGCCTCATGGAGAGTGTCACCCGAGCGGGTTTGCTTCCAGTAGCACCAGCCACTTCTCAGGCTGGAGGAGGGGCTCAGACTCCTGCTACACGCACTCCTCACCAGCTAGCTCCTCAGGTTCAGGTTCCAGTGGTTCATCCAGCTGTGGCAGTTCAGCCGGGTGTAGTGACTCAGACCGGCGATGGAGCGCTATGTCCGCTGATGCTTTTTGGAGGCTGGATAGGTTCACCAAGCTCTTCACTACCACGTTGAGCGGCGCTTCTTTTGAGGATCCCCATGATTTCCTATATAGCTCCCACGAGGTTCTTAGGAACATGGGCATTGTTTAGACCAATGGAGTTGATTTTGCTACCTTTCGCCTGACTGGATCCGCCAAGACTTGGTGGAGGGATTATTGCTTAGCCAGGCCAGTCGGGTTGCCATCTTTGACATGGGAGCAGTTTTCAGTGTTGTTTCTGGAGAAGTTTCTCCTCGTTACTCAGCGAGAGGCCTTTTGGAGGCAGTTTCAGTGCCTTTAGCAGGGTTCCATGACGGTCACTCAGTATGAGACCAGGTCGATCTAGCACACCATGCTCTTGTCATACTTCCCACCGAGAGAGAGAGAGAGGGTGAGGAGGTTTATTGATGGTCTTATTCAGCCGATTCGTCTTCAGATGGCCAAGGAGGCCGGGAGTGAGATCACATTTCAGGAGGCGGCCAATATGGCCCACAGAGTTGAGATGGTTCTGTCACAGGGAGGTGGTCATGGGTCGGATAAGAGGCCCCGTCATTCAGGCAGATACAGTGGTACCTCGTCTGGAGGTAGAGATTCATTTTGTAGAGGCCATCCTCCTAGGCCCTTTCAGTCAGCTCTCTAGGTCTCCCATGGTACTTCGGGTGGTCGTGGTTCTCACCACATTATTCCAATCAGCAACCTTACAGTGCACCACCATCACCTATCAGCGCACCACCGCTTCAGAGTTTCCAGGGCCATCCGCCGAGGGCTTGTTTTACATGTGGCGACACGAGGCAAATTGCTAGGTATTGCCCTCGAGCTTCAAGCAGTTCTCCACAGCAGAGTTCTCATGCTATAGTACAGGCACCGGATGTTCTATAGCCTGCCCAGCCAGCTAAAGGCGAGGGCAGAGGTGTTAGAGGTGGAGGTAGAGGTCCTAGAGGTGGAGCTCAGGCCGCCAAAGTTGGAGGCTAGCTAGCAGCCAGCCGTCCCAGAGATGTGGTTCAGGGTGGTGGGGCCCAGCCCCGATGTTATGCACTTCCAGCCAGGCCCGAGGCTGAGTCTTCCGATGCAGTCATTACAGGTACCATTTGCGGTTTGTGATAGAGATGCTTCAGCGCTATTTGATCCAGGGTCTACGTATTCGTATGTGTCATCTTATTTTGTACCGTACCTGGCCATGCCTGGTGATTCATTGAGTATTCCTATTTATGTGTCTACACCGGTGGGTGATTCTATCGTGGTTGATCGAGTCCATCATGCTTGTGCTGTGGTGATTGGGGGTCTTGAGACCCGTGTTGATTTGTTGCTTTTAGATATGGTTGACTTTGATGCTATATTGGGGATGGACTGGTTATCCCCGTACCATGCTATCTTGGATTGCCATGACAAGACTGTGACCTTAGCCTTACCTGATTTGCCCGTTTAGAGTGGAGAGGGACTCCTGGCCATTCCACTCGCAGTGTTATTTTGTATGTTAAGGCTCGGCGTACGGTCGAGAAGGGGTGTTTGCCCTATTTGGCTTATGTTCGTGATTCTAGCGCCGAGGTTCCTTCTATTGATTCGGTACCCGTGGTTCGTGAGTTTCCTGAGGTTTTCCCTTCAGACCTACTGGGGATGCCACCCTACAGGGATATTGATTTCTGCATCGATCTGGCTCCGGGCACCCAGCCCATTTCTATCCCGCCATATCGCATAGCCCCACCAGAGTTGAAAGAGTTGAAGGAGCAGTTGCAGGATTTGCTTGAGAAGGGTTTCATTATACCCAGCGTTTCGCCTTGGGGTGCGCCAGTGTTGTTTGTCAAGATAAAGAATGGTTCGATGAGAATGTGTATTGATTACCGGCAATTGAACAAGGTTACAATTAAGAATAAGTATCCATTCCCGAGGATTGATGATTTATTCGATCAGCTTCAGGGTGCCAAGGTATTTTCAAAGATAGACTTGAGATCTGGCTACCATCAGTTGAGGATTAGTGCATCTGATGTCCCTAAGACAGCTTTCCGCGCTCGGTATGGGCATTACGAGTTCTTGGTCATGTCATTTGGGTTGACAAATTCCCTAGGAGCTTTTATGGATCTGATGAATCGAGTGTCCAGGCCTTATTTGGACTCATTCGTGATAGTCTTCATTGATGATATTCTGATATACTCCCGTAGTCAGGAAGAGCACGAGCAGCATCTCAGAGTGGCTCTTCAGACTCTGAAGGATAGTCAGCTATATGCAAAATTTTCGAAGTGCGAGTTTTGGTTGAGTTCAGTTGCATTCCTGGGTCATGTCGTATCAGCAGAGGGTATTCAGGTTGACCCGAAGAAGATTGAGGCAGTCAAGAACTGGCCTAGACCAGCATCAACTACAGAGAACTGGCCCCGATGACCAGGTTGACCCAGAAGGGTGCCCAGTTCTGATGGTCGGACGAGTGTGAGGCGAGCTTTCAGAGGCTCAAGACAGCTCTGACCACGGACCTGGTATTGGTTTTGCCCACAGGTTCCGGGCCTTATACAGTTTACTGTGATACTTCCCGTATTGGGCTTGGTGCAGTATTGATGTAGGATGGCAAGGTCATTGCCTATGCTTCGAGGCAGTTGAAGATTCATGAGAAGAACTATCCAGTGCATGATTTGGAGTTGGCAGCCATTGTTCAAGCATTGAAGATTTGGAGGCACTATTTGTATGGTGTGGCATGTGAGGTGTTCACTAATCACAAGAGTCTTCAGTACTTGTTCAAGCAAAAGGAGTTGAATTTGAGGAAGAGGAGGTGGTTGGAGTTGTTGAAGGATTATGATATCACCATTTTATATTACCCGGGGAAGGCCAATATGGTGGCCAATGCTTTGAATAGGAAGTCAGCCAGTATGCGCAGTCTTGCTTATATTCCGGTCAGTCAGAGGCCGCTTGCATTGGATGTTCAGGCTTTGTCCAATCGATTTGTGAGGTTGGATATTTCTGAGCCTAGTCGAGTGTTAGCTTGCACGGTCGCTCGTTCTTCATTATTGGAGCATATCCGTGATCGACAGTTTGATGATCCCCATTTGTGTGTCCTTAGAGACACGGTGCAGCGAGGAGATGCCAAGCAAGTTACATTGGATGCTGATTGAGTCTTGAGATTGTAGGGGCGAGTTTGTGTGCCCAATGTAGATGGAATTCGGGAGTTGATCTTTGAGGAGGCCCATAGTTCCCGATATTCTATTCATCCGGGCGCCGTGAAGATATATTAGGATTTGCGGCAGCATTATTGGTGGCGCGGAATGAAGAAGGATATTGTTGCATATGTGGCTTGATGTCTGAATTGTCAGTGGGTTAAGTATGAGCATCAGAGGTCTGGTGGTTTATTTTAGAGGATTGAGCTTCCCGAGTGGAAGTGGGAGCGGATCACTATGGACTTCGTTACTGGACTTTCGCTGACTCAAAAGAAGTCTGACGCAGTTTGGGTCATTGTTGATAAGCTGACCAAGTCAGCGCATTTCATTCATGTGGCAGTCCCCTATTCATCCGAGAGGTTAGCTGAGATTTATATCTGGGAGATTATTCGTCTTCATGGTATGCCGGTATCTATCATTTCAGACCGAGGTACGCAGTTTACCTCGCGTTTCTGGAGAGCAGTTCAACAAGATTTAGGCACCCAGGTTGAGTTGAGTACAACATTTCATCCTCAGACGGACGGGCAGTCCGAGCGGACTATTCAGATATTGGAGGATATGCTCCGAGCTTGTGTTATTGACTTTGGAGGTTCATGGGATCAGTTCTTGCATTTAGCAGAGTTTGCCTACAACAACAGCTACCAGTCGAGTATCCAGGTGGCTCCTTATGAGGCTTTATATGGTAGGCGATGTCGATCTCCGGTTGGACGGTTTGAGCCGGGAGAGGCTCAGTTGTTGGGTACGGATTTGGTTCAGGAGGCCTTGGACAAGGTCAGGATCATTCAGGATAGGCTTCGTACAGCTCAGTCCAGGCAAAAGAGCTATACAGTTCGTAAGGTTCGAGATGTAGCCTTCATGGTTGGTGAGCGAGTATTGCTCCGAGTGTCGCCTATGAAGGGCGTGATGAGGTTTGAGAAGAAGGGCAAGCTTAGCCCGAGGTTCATTGGTCCGTTTGAGATTCTTAACCGAGTGGGGGAGGTGGCTTATAGACTTGCATTGACACCTAGCTTGTCAGCAGTGCACCCAGTTTTCCATGTGTCCATTCTTCGGAGGTATCACGACGATCCAGCCCACGTGTTAGATTTCAGCACTGTCCAGTTGGACAAGGACTTGTCTTATGAAGAGGAGCCGGTAGCTATTTTAGACCGGCAGGTTCGTCAGTTGAGGTCCAAGAGTTTCCCTTCTGTTCGTGTTCAGTGGAGAGGTCAGCCTCCTGAGGCATCGACCTGGGAGTCTGAGTCCGATATGCGGAGTCGTTATCCTCATCTATTTCCCGACTCAGGTACTTCCTTCTTTTGTCCGTTCGAGGACGAATGATTGTTTTAGAGGTGGAGAATGTGACGACGTCATCGCCTATTTTCTTATCTATTCTATGATTCCGAGGCCTTGAAAACCTCATTTATAGTTTCCTCGATTTGTGCGCAGTCCGGGCACGTAGCCAGAAAGCTTAAATATGAAATTCTGTGAAAATGCTAAACTTTGGTGTTAAAATGAATAAGTTTGACTTTGGCCAACATTTTGGGCAAACGGACCTGAACCCATGATTTGACGGTCTCGGAGTGGTCCGTAGGATAATATGGGACTCGGGCGTATGCCCGGAATCGAATTCCGAGGTCCCGAGCCCGAAAATGAATTTTTAAAGGAAATTGTTTTTCTGAAATTGTTAAGGAAAAATTAAAATGAAAATTGATTAGAATGTGTTGGTATCGGGTCCGTATTTTGGTTCAGGCGCCAGGTACAAGTCTTATATATGATTTAAGATTATTCTGTAAAGTTTGGTTGAAAATGGACATCGTTTGACGTGTTTCAGACTTAAATTTCTAAATTTGAAACTTAATAAAGTTTGAAGAAAAACTCTTGATTTTGTGGTTTGATTCGTTATTTTTGATGTTATTTTGGCGATTTGATCGCACAGTTAAGTTCGTAGGATGTTGTTGAGTTAGTGCATGTGTTTGGTTAGGAATCCCGAGGGCTCTGGAGTGTTTCGGAGGTGTTTCGGAGCGGTTTTAGACTTATTGAAATTGTAGGTTTCTGCTGTTCAGTGCCAAGGGGTTTTGTTCTTCGCGTTCGCGTGGGCACACTCACGAACGTGTAAGACAAATCTCCCAGGTTCTATGCTTCCTCTTCGCCCACACGAAGCTGGAGCCGCGAACACAAAGCTTCAGGGGGGTACCCTTCGCGAACGCGACCCAGCAAACCCGAATGCATAGGGTTCAAGGGATGGGGTCACTAGCTTCTTCATCGCGAACGCGACATTTAGGACGCGAACGCGAGGCTCCTGGAGAACTACTCTCCGCGAACCCGAATTCTATGAACGCGAAGGCCAATCAGCCCGACCCATCGCGAACGTGAAGGTCCCATCGCGAACGCAAAGGTCCCATCGCGAACGCGTAAGGTTAATTTGCCTAGTTATTTTTAAAACCCAAAACAGAACTATTACGGGAGTTATCAAATTTTTCATAAACCCTTTCTTCTCCAAAGCTTCTAGGAGACTTTTGAAGCATTTCTTCACCAAAGTTTCTTGGGTAAGCATTTTTTAACTTGTTTTCTTCAATTTCCATCATCATCTATTGAAATCCTAGGCCTAAAACATGTAATTAAGGGTAAAAATTAGGGAATTGGGTAGAGTTAGGGTTTTTTGATTTTTCTTGATTTAGACCTCGTTTTGGGGTCGAATTTGAAAACAAATTATATATTCGGGCTCGTGGGTGAATGGGTGATGTGATTTTGGTTCGAACCTCATGTTTTGACCAAGCGGGCCTGTCACGACCCAAAATCCACTAAGGGTCGTGGTGGCGCCGGACACCTCTGTCAGGCAAGCCAACTAAATTATCAATTAAATTCTCTTTTAATACATTTAAAAATCTAGGATTTTTCCTTCCATTTTTCATAATTAAGACAACCTCTACTTCAATTCAAATTAAATAATAAATGATTAGTACAAATTTTTCGAAAACCATCCCAGAACCCGGTGTCACAAGTGCATGAGCAACTACTGATAAGGTAAATAAAATGCAACATCTGTCCAAAATACAGTGGACAGGAAATAAAATACAAAAAGTTAAAAGGAACTACACTAGCTGCGGGTCGCCTCGAATAATGCAACTCACCTAGTCCCAGAATCATCCGTGCTGCTACGCCCAGTAGACCACTAGGGTCACATATACCTGTGCAACAAAAATACACAGAAGTGTAGTATGAGTACATAATCAACGTGTACTCAATGAGTATCCTACCTAATCTCGAAGAAGTAGAGACGAGATGGCCAACTTCGACACTCACTAGAGGTCAACTAACAATATTCTAGAAATGTGAGTGAAATCATGGACTTATATAGTAGTTTTAATTTGCGAAGCCAGAGAACAGGTAAATACCTTCAACAAATAATCAGGGGCTTTCAAGGTTTATTCTTTCATTAATTCATCAGTTTATATCAAGCCACAAAGGGTAAATTTCACGTTTAAACATCCTCAAGCGACAAATAACATGCGCAAATCACACCGAGGCGACGGCCCGATCCAACAGAAATAAATGTGCACTTGCCGAGGGTCGACGGTGCGCCTATAGATGCATCTATTTAATCTACCGAGGCGTTCGACCCGTTCCAAAATAAACACATAGAGTCATTCAATCAAGAAGCCAACATGGGGCAATTATTTGAAGCAAAGCTAATTCTCTTTTAATAAGTCTCAGAATCCCAAACGGACATCGATAACGCTGAAATGCACTTCAAGTCAAACTTAAGAAATTTCTTCCAAAATGCTAACTTCCACAATAGGCGCCAAAACGCTCCCGGGTTACCCAAAACCCGAACCGGGCATACGTCCCAGTCCGAAATAATCATACGAACCTACTGGAACCTTCAGTCGAATCCGAGGTCGTTTACTCAGAAATCCAATGCTTGTTCATTCTTTCAACCTTAAGCTTCCGAAATGAGAATTCTGTTCCCAAATCGACTCCGAACTTCCCGAAATTCAATTTCGACCACGCATAAAAGTCATAACACCTGAAATGAAGCTGCTCATGGCCTCAAACTGCTGAACGGCGCGCTAGGGCTCAAAACGACCGGTCGGGTCGTTACATTCTCTCCCACTTAAACATACGTTCGTCCTCGAATGTGCTGAGAACAATACTGAAGTAGTCTGAAATCACTGTTTAATACCTCATGCACTTTCCCGTGCTACCACTACTTTGCTGAGCACATTAGCTCGATAAGTTCTAAAGATATTCCCTTTTATTCAAGCAAATAAGCCTTAGAGCCCAATTCCAACCTCCGGAATTCTATGCCAGGCCTGTTTCCAACATACGATCACCATATCAATCACTATACGCTGTACTCACACCTGACTGCATAACTTTGCTGGATTCTTACTTTGCAACACTTAATCCACAGAACCACGATAATATTTTCTGATCAACTTAGCCAAAATTCAACGAATCAGATGCTCCCATTGCACCTCATGACACACGCAAGTCTTACTCTAACTCTTACAATACCGCCACGACGGATGAGATGTGCCGAAATTCATAATTAACTGCCGAGCCAAACAATCGTTGAGTCTATACCCCCGACAAAACCTTCACCTCATACAGGACCAAATAATGGCCTTATCTCTATAATATACTTCATATACTCAGATTGCACTGATCCTAAATCCAAAAATCTCGTCCAAACCAGTACGAACTGCTCAGGCAATAAGTCACCCCAGACATAATCAAGTCTCATATGATGCCACAATGTGCCAATAGGCCACCAATTAGAATGTGATACAAAAGGAAGCGAACTCTGAAAAGGAGATCTAATTACCCCGCTCGTGAATCATACATGCGACGCGGGCAACATGCTAAACGGACACCTCGCTCGCGAATCATACATGCGACGCGGGCTCACAACTAGAACGAGCTTCCCTCGAAAAATGGGAAATAGAACACATAAAGGCAAATAGGGGAACTGTACTGAACATCACGATGTTGCGGCATGCAACCCGATCTAAATAATATACCCATGGCGGCGTGCCACCCGATCCACACATAGAACTCACATAAGGAGATGTACGTCGAGCTAAATCGCTCATTACAACAAAATACTGAACACCGGTCATAAGCATGCTAAGTGCATAATAACATCCCTGAGGGAACATATAGCGCTATAGGCTACAAAACTCAAGCACAACTGAGGTGCGATACAAGATCTAAATCTCAAGAGCCATTCTGCTCACATATCATCATCGCCACGCGGAACCTCAACACATAAGAATTTACCAAGCTGTCTCGCAACTCATACGGCGCAATACATCATTACCTGGAATAGCTGATGACAAAATAACACCCCGACTGTCCCTCCATAAGGAGCGCTCGCCGAAACGTACACAACTGGCCTGATATAAAGCCCCGTTCACATATAAATCAATCCACCGATCTCAAGTCGATCTCTAATTGCATCAACTTGGCTAATAACCTTTCAAAGGTCCATAGTAACCCCCTTTTCCTCATAACACATAAGAACAACCATCATAACCGGAGCAACCTCCTCAGTTCATAACCCAATAAACAAAGTGCCCTCCAGGCCTAAATTCTCAAATTAATGATATTACCACAATCCTCATACTTGGTTTCCATCTTTAGTCAATTAAGTGACTACATGTCGCACTTATACAATCTTCCCATGGGACACGCTCCCGGAATCTTCCGAAATAAATAACGGGTCCGCACATCTAAACCATCGGCCGCACTAACACTGAAAAGCGGTCAAGAATCCTTAACCAGGATGCAAAGCCTCTTTCACAACACATCGATCTCAGGCGACGTTGAATACAATACCAATTTACTTTAAGCTCTCCACCCTTTTCTTGCTCATTCGAGCTCGTGACATCCTTACCAACAGCAAACTGCAACTTCGATCCTCACTTCGAATTTTCATGCTACTTACTGCACCCAACGTGCCAATATACGATAGAACACGATTTTCATCATAACTCCGAAATCATTAATATTTTAACACTTTATCATATACGAAATTTTCACTTAACTCACTTCAGGAGAATCATAGAAGCACACAGGTAAATTCCCATAGCCGTAGGATATGCAGATCTCTAAGTAGTGGCCCAAGCCACCATATTCCTTCCGGAATCCGCTTCCACTTAACAAGCCATAACAGAAGAATGCTTCTGAATAACATCAATTACGGTGGCCAACAAGCCTCACACGTACCGCCACAAATCATACACATAACTTGATCACACGGAATGAACTGATCACTGGCCCCAATATGCCAATTCAACTATGGCTAATCAATCTACCTTCTTCCAATTTATCCTTGCTTGCCTTAGAATTAATACTAACTCCATTCAACACATAACATACTCCATCTACACTCACCCCGAGTGACCTTGAATTCACGAGACCATGCTGTCTTAAATTCCACGAACTGATTCCTATCTCTCAAATGCTATACCGCAAGTTAACATATTATAGAACATTCTGGACACTTCCTCATAAGCTGCTAACAAGCTTGATTCTTTTACCCGTAATTATATGCTTAACATTATTAGGCATCACCTCATCTCGTGAATTTACCATGACCGTTGTTGAGAGCCACCCGCTCTGACTTGGCCCCGAATATAATCAACTCCATGAGTCTCCATCACATAAGTACCCCCTTGGCGAAGAGCCTGCCGAATCACTTCCCTTGGAACCCGCATCGGAACAAGGCAAAATCCTGAATCTTTCCCCCAAGTCTGAGCATGATCCGATAAGGCCAACGATAGCCCACCCTTAATAATTCCTTTGCCCAGATTACCACTTATGGTTTTTCCCCGTAGCTCAAATAGCCCAACAATATGCTAATAACCTGAAATCTCGCCAGCAATTAACTCTGCAACCACATCACAAGCGGTGGGACTCTCCCACTTAGCTTGAAGCTATTATTTCACAACTCTAGAATTCACCAAGATTCCCTAGCTTCCATCGACATAACCTTGCACGATTAACCGCATAAATTCTCGGATCCTTTCTGCAAAACCCCATTCTTTTATACTCTGATTCGCCTAATACATTTGCACGAACCGATCTCTTTGCAACATAACCGATAAAATCCTTCGCAGAAGCCTCGCCAACCACGCGACTGCTAACCTGCTCACTTGGGTAACCCGCCTACAGAAGGCTCTCCCCGGCATCTTCCCACAGTGCTGCACAGGGTACAATTACTACGACATCAATGACCCTCCCCGAGTCTGAGCTCACTCTCGTTGCACAGGTCCATTTACTCCTCATGGACATCATTTAAAGGTGCGAGAACATCCTTTCAATTCAAAGTCATGCTACGTCCTTCTTCATTTAAGCGGCTCCTTTCCGTCATATTAAATCTCCTGCCGTACCAGAATCCCCACTTCAAATTAGATCCGTAGACCCCAATAGCCAAGCGCCACTATTCTCAAATTGCTCTAACCTTTCCTTAAGGCGCATAGTCGTCTCATAACAAACCCCTACGCAGCTCTGCGACTCTCCCACTTTGGGAAAACTCACCTCTTTAATCAACTGCTCGGCCCGCGCTTCCTAAGCCTGGCCTTTTAGAATTTTAAAACTCCGCCTGACACTTCCCACATGCCATTCTCATCTTTTGCTGCCCAGTCGTTGTCTTAATAAAATTTATCTTCATAGAACTCGAATCCATAATTTGCTATTAACCCCAAACTTTTCCGAAGGTCGTCTTTATTGAACCGTCAACATCTTGGAATACTGATTAAATCCAGAACCATCGCACCCTACGATATCTGATAGTTGTATCTCCAATACTATTTCACAATATCTTGCCCCAAGGAGAATTGTAGCAGATCATAACACCTACAAACTTAAAGCGTTCAATTAGGACAACAGCACCCCCATATAGAGGAGAACTCCACCACGCTTGCAATTACCACGTTTCATTACTTCCACCAGTCCACATCTGACCATCCTTAGTTCGATTGTCTTTCCCCTGCCGGGAATAAAATGCTGAATCCCTTTGATTACACACTGAGTAAACCTCCCTTCAATTCATTCACTGCCCCGACACGTGGGCAATCGCTCTACCATCATAACAACACTGCAGAATAATCGCTCATAAGCATTATGGCAACCTATGCCTAGCCTCAAGGCTCTTAGAAGTTCTATTACTGAGCTGAACAATAGAATATCCTTCCATAAGGCGACTATAACAGTCCAATCAACTATACCGGGAGAATCATTCCGCACCAAATTTGTAGTGCCATTACAATCCTTCAATTTTTGATTTATAACACGCGCCCGCGTAAGATTGAGTAGGAAGAAATCAAAGGCATAGGCCTCAAAGAAATTGAATCGCACGATAAGGAAACCAAGAAGGGAAGTACTCCTAACAGTCCTGTAGCCTCCCGAGGATAAGTACAGACGTCTCCGTACCGATCCGCGAGACTCTACTAGACTTGCTCATGACTCGTGAGACCGACGGGAACCTAGTGCTCGGATACCATGTTGTCACGACCCAAAATCCACTAAGTGTCGTGGTGGCGCCGGACACCTCTGTCAGGCAAGCCAACTAAATTATCAATTAAATTCTCTTTTAATACATTTAAAAATCTAGGATTTTTCCTTCCATTTTTCATAATTAAAACAACCTCTACTTCAATTCAAATTAAATAATAAATAATTAGTACAAATCTTTCGAAAACCATCCCAGAACCCGGTGTCACAAGTGCATGAGCAACTACTGATAAGGTAAATAAAATGCAACATCTGTCCGAAATACAGTGGACAGGAAATAAAATACAAAATGCTGAAAGGAACTACACTAGCTGCGGGTCGCCTTGAATAATGCAGCTCACCTAGTCCCAGAATCATCCGTGCTGCTACGCCCAGTAGACCACTAGGGTCACATATACCTGTGCAACAAAAATGCATAGAAGTGTGGTATGAGTACGTAATCAACGTGTACTCAATGAGTATCCCGCCTAATCTCAAAGAAGTAGAGACGAGATGGCCAACTTCGACACTCACTAGAGGTCAACTAACAATATTCTAGAAATGTGAGTGAAATCATGGACTTATATAGTAGTTTTAATTTCTGAAGCCAGAGAATAGGTAAATACCTTCAAGAAATAATCAGGGGCTTTCAAGGTTTATTCTTTCATTAATTCATTAGTTTATATCAAGCCACAAAGGGTAAATTTCACGTTTAAACATCCTCAAGCGACAAATAACATGCGCAAATCACACCGAGGCGACGGCCCGATCCAACAGAAATAAATGTGCACTTGCCGAGGGTCGACGGCGCGCCTATTGATGCATCTATTTAATCTACCGAGGCGTTCGGCCTGTTCCAAAATAAACACATAGAGTCATTCATTCAAGAAGCCAACATGGGGCAATTATTCGAAGCAAAGCTAATTCTCTTTTAATAATTTAAGAAAGTGAGGTTCAGATCCAGTTAAAAATTCATTTACTATTTTAATGTGGTTTAAGCAATTCAACTATCCATAAGATTTCAAATATTCAAAGTATAGCATGCTTTTGGGTCCTAGACTACCCGGACAATAGCATAATAGTAGCTACGCACGGACTCTCGTCACCTCGTGCGTACGTAGCCCCCACAAATAGGAGCACATAATCAATTATTTCACCTATGGGGACAATTTCCTCTTGCAAGGTTAGAAAGGAGACTCACCTCGCTCCGAAGACTCATAACCGGCACTCTACATTCTTCCGAAGGCTCGAACCAACGCACAATGCTCCAAAACTAGCCAATGGTCATACAAATCCATTAATATATGCTCAATTAACTTTACAACCCAATTTGTAACGATTCCTAACTCCGAACAAAAAGTTAACAAAAATGCCCTCGGGCCCACGTGCCCGGAAATCCGAAATTTTTCGAAGATAAACTTTGCCCATGACCTTAGGAACTCAAATATATAATTTTCTCTTAATTCCATATCCGAAATCGTGGTCAAAATCCAAGAACACAAATTTTCTAGGTCTTCCTCTAACCCTCAATTCTACCCATTTACATGCTAAAATCTATACGTAATCAATGTATTTAACTCATAATAGGTGGGATTAGCTTACCTTAACATAGATGACGAAATCCCTTCTTGGAGCCCTCCAAAAATCGCCCCAACCTTGAAAAATATGAGAGAAATGGCAAGAATCCCGATTTTTAAGCAATCATTCTGCCCCTGCATTTTTCGCTTCTGTGGTGCCATTTCTGCTTCTGCGGAAACCGCTTTTGCGGTTTTGGGCCGCTTCTGCGGTTCTGGCACAATTTGGATGGACCGCTTCTGCGGTCTAATTTCCGCTTAAGCGGAACCGCTTCTGCAGTTTCATGACCGCTTCTGCGATTTTCCCCGGGCCTGCCCTTGGCCGCTTCTGCGAAGGCCTGACCGCTTCTGCGAATTCCTGACCGTATAAGCGGTCCCTACTTCCTTCACTCCCAACCGCTTCCGCGGTTCCTTCCTCGCTTCTACGGGGCCGCTTCTGCTGTCCCAATTCCGCAGAAGCAGAAATACCAGCAATCAACAACTTCCGTCTTCCAAATATTCCATTTTCGATCCGTTAACCACCCGGAATCCACCTGAGGCTCCCGAGACCACAACCAATCATACCAACCAGTCCCAAAACACATTACGGACTTGCTCGAGGCCTCATATCACATCAAACAACACGAAAATCACGAATTACACCCCGATTCAAACATTATGAACTTCGAACTTTCCAACTTCTACTTCCGATGCTTAAACCTATCAAATCATGTCCGATTGACCTCAAATTTTGCACACAAGTCATATTTGACTTTACAGACCTACTCCAACTTCCGGAATCAGATTTCGACCCCGATATCAAAAAGTCCACTTTCGGTCAAACTTCTCAAAAACCTTCAAATTTCTATCTTTAGCCAAACGACTTCAAAATGACCTACGGACCTCCGAATTCATTTCCAATCGCGCTCCCAACTCCAGAATCACCATACGGAGCTAGTCTCAGTCTCGGAATCCCAAACGGACATCGATAACGCTGAAATGCACTTCAAGTCAAACTTAAGAAATTTCTTCCAAAATGCTAACTTCCACAATAGGCACCAAAACGCTCCCGGGTTACCCAAAACTCGAACCGGGAATACGCCCCAGTCTGAAATAATCATACGAACCTTCTAGAACCTTCAGATCCCGATTCCGAGGTCGTTTACTCAGAAATCCAATCCTAGTTCATTCTTTCAACCTTAAGCTTCCGAAATGAGAATTCTCTTCCCAAATCGACTCCGAACTTCCCGAAATCAAATTCCGACCACGCGTAAAAGTCATAACACCTGAAATGAAGCTGCTCATGGCCTCAGACTGCTGAACGGCACGCTAGGGCTCAAAACGACGGTCGGGTCATTACAGGGTCCGGGGTCGATTTTTGAGTTTTTGGGAAGAATGCTTGGAAAGCTATAAATAGGCATTGGGTTCGCATTGTTTAGCATTTATTGATGTATTAAAGTCATTATCGTAGTGATACAATCGATTTGGAGCCGAATTCAATAGGGAAAGCGGTAAATTGAGGATTGATTTGGCCGTGAAAGTTTGAGGTAAGTGTTCGGTCTAACCTTAGCTTGAGGGATTAGGAGTTGAGTCATATTTGCTACTTGTTTTGTGTCGAGTACGACGTATAGGCATGGTGACGAGTATATTTACGTTGGTGTCAAGCATGACCGTGAGTCCTAAATTGCTATTTGTTGTATTTTCAAGTGCTCCTATGATAGCCTTGGTTACTGATTCTCGATACTGAGCAAGGATATAGTTTATTTCCGTGGACTTTAGTTATGACTGAGTTTTGGTATAAATTGTGATAAGTAGAAGTTGAATAAGATTGGTTATAGCTGAACCTCCCTTGCCGGGACATTTGTTCTGATATTTTTGTTCCCTTGTCGGGAAATCCTTATATTGTTTTGTTCCCTTACCGGAATTCTTATTGTGATATTGTGTTGGATCGAAATGGGAGCGGGTGGTACGGCTACCACAAGTTATTGATGAAATGGGAGCGGGCGGTACGCCTACCAAAAGACATGATAAAATGGGAGCGGGCGGTACGCCTACCACAAGAGATGATGAAATGGGAGTGGGTGGTACGCCTAGCACGAGATATGAGAAATGGGATCGGGTTGTACGCCTGCAACAGGATGAAATTGATAAAAAAAAGAAGAAGAAGTTGTTTTTATCTCTTTATTATGTGTTAGAAGTAGAAATGTAGTTTTCCCTTATTATTCCTGATATTCTGCTTTTATCTGCTACCCCGAAGCATGTTCCCCCTCCCAGCTTTAATTGTTTATTTCTTCTATTTTTCCGTTGTATTTGCATATATATATATATATATATATATATATATATATATATATATATATATATATATATATATATATATATATATGCACGGGTTTATCTGGAGTCTGGTCCTAGCCTCGTCTCTACTTCGCCGGGGTTAGGCCAGACACGTACCAGCACATGGGGTCGGTTGTGCTGATGCTACACTCTGTGCTCTTTTGCACAGATCCAGGTGTCGGAGCAACTTATGGTGCGCAGAAGTAGCCAGGGAGCAGTCCTTCGGTCCACGAGATCCCGAGGTAGTCCTGCATGCGTCCGTAGGCCCGACATCTCTTCTATCTTTTTTCTACCTTGTTTCCCTTGTACCGAGATAGAGATTTATTATATTGTTTCAGACTTTTGTATTTAGCATTCTTAGATGGTCCGTGAAATGTTGTGACACCACGTGCTGGGTAGAGACTTCTGTTGATGTTTTAGACGTTTTTTCTTTATTTAGTTTAGACTTCCGCTATCTTTTATTAATCGTCGTCTTTTAATTGCTTAGTCATCTATAATTTAAATTGTTTAATCATGTATAAAATGAGATAGGATAATGTTTGCAAAATATTCTTGGCTTGCCTAGCTTCCACGAGTAGGCGCCATCATGACTCCCGAGGGTGGGAATTCCGGATCGTGACATTAAAATCTTAACTAAATAAACCCAATGGGAAAAAATTATAGAGAAGGAAAAAGAGTACACATATCTAACAATACGCCTTTTGGTTGCCTCATTAAAAACCTTGCAAAGAAAACCCAGTTGGACTAAACCTTGTAAGGGAAAAAGAGTGCAACGCGCATTAACTCCCCTGATGAGAGAATCAATTCACATACTTAAGCCTTCGTATTCCGATCTTGTGCACTAGCTTCTTGAAGGTTGACATCAGCAGAGATTTGGTGAATAAATCACCCATATTAACTCCAATGAATATGTTGCACCTTGAAAATTCTCGCCATCATATTATCATCCTTATAGTTATAGCAAGATACATATGTGCGCAAATAGCATTTAGGATATGGTACTTCAGGACCAAGAATTGTATATGCTTTAAACGATTTAAATCATTCAAGGATTGTCATATAAGTATAGTCATATAATTCATATAATAGACTTTAATTAGATGCATATCAAGTTTTCATGTCATGCTAGACAAATTAAATATCGAAAACTGATTGCACATATCATTGACTTTATACTTTCAAGTGTTTGAACTACATGTCCAAAACTACATGTCTTTCATATTAAACCAATTCTATTTGAATTGTGTATCGTCTATTTGGACAATATTTTTGTGTCTGTCTCGACAGCCTTAAGATCCTCATCTATACTTAGCGCTATGATAGATGTCATCGACGAAATATTTTATATCGGTTCCAAAACTACATGTCTTTCATATCCTCATATTTTAAGGTAAAAAAATAATTTTTTTACTTGGGGGGTAGGGGGTA